>NC_072449.1:187500-200000 GCF_027596085.1 Anoplopoma fimbria | reverse complement strand
CCTCTAATGAATAACGTTCAAAATTAAATCATCACTTTATGATGTTCAAACTTGAAATGTTTGAACTTTTTAACATTTCAGTCACATGACTCAGTCACATGACTAGGTTCGTTGGAGTTGACTCCGCCTCTAAAGAGGACGAGAGCAGCGGCAGCAGCAGGGGGTGTTGAGAAAAAACTGCGATCAAGAGGAACAGTGTTCAGCCTTCAATGAAAACACAGGAAGTCATTGAAACGTTTACTTCCTGTTGGTGACGTTTGTAGGCTACCTGTAGTTGATGGACTACGTTTGTAGGCTACCTGTAGTTTATAGACTATATGTAGGCTACCTGTAGTTTATAGACTATATGTAGGCTACCTGTAGTTTATAGACTATATGTAGGCTACCTGTAGTTTATAGACTATATGTAGGCTACCTGTAGTTTATAGACTATATGTAGGCTACCTGTAGTTTATAGACTATATGTAGGCTACCTGTAGTTTATAGACTATATGTAGGCTACCTGTAGTTTTAGATAGGCTACTGTAGTTTATAGACTACGTTTGTAGGCTACCTGTAGTTTTTATAGTACTACCTGTAGTTTATAGACTACGTTTGTAGGCTACCTGTAGTTTATAGACTATATGTAGGCTACCTGTAGTTTATAGACTATATGTAGGCTACCTGTAGTTTATAGACTATATGTAGGCTACCTGTAGTTTATAGACTATATGTAGGCTACCTGTAGTTTATAGACTATATGTAGGCTACCTGTAGTTTATAGACTACGTTTGTAGGCTACCTGTAGTTTATAGACTATATGTAGGCTACCTGTAGTTTATAGACTATATGTAGGCTACCTGTAGTTTATAGCTACATATGTAGGTAGTTTATAGACTATTTGTAGGCTACCTGTAGTTTATAGACTATATGTAGGCTACCTGTAGTTTTATAGACTATATGTAGGCTACCTGTAGTTTATAGACTATATGTAGGCTACCTGTAGTTTATAGACTATATGTAGGCTACCTGTAGTTTATAGACTATATGTAGGCTACCTGTAGTTTATAGACTACGTTTGGGTTCTATGATGTCCATCAGTGACATGGTTCTCTCCTTTAAAGGTTTCTGATGCTTCACATTGTTAATCTGTTAATAATTATTATTATTATTATCATCGCACAACGTGAGTCCACTAGTCAACAATCTAGCGTCAAATCTTACATTTACTCAGAAAATAAGAATTTTCTACAAAACGTGGTGTTTGTTGTCTAAACTAAGAGCCAATCAGCTCTTTGATCAGGAGACAGCAGGCATTTCCCATCATGCACTGGGCCATGCAGTCGGCTCTAAAACCTGCAGCCGCCTCCTCTCTGAGGTCATCGTTGAACACGTGTTCATGACGTCAGAGCAAGTCGGGATCAAGTCGGACACAAATCTACCCAGCATGCAGTGCGCGTTGATCGGCGGTGACCGATTCTGATCAGGACTGATCATCTCCAACGAACCTTCTCAGTCACATGACTCTGCTTCACTTGTGCCAATTTAAATCTTTATTCTTTATAAAATCTATAGAATCTATATTTTATCTATAAATCCAGAGTTTTAGAAGACGTTTATATTGATGATGATGATGATGATGAAGATGATGTTTATATTGATGATGATGAAGATGATGTTTATATTGATGATGATGAAGATGGTGAAGATGATGGTGGTGATGATGATGATGATGGTGGTGGTGATGATGATGGTGATGATGAAGATGATGGTGATGAAGATGGTTTTATTCTGTAACAATGAAAACCTTTATTTGTCCAGTGCTTTTCAAAATAAAATTACCAATAAGGAAAAGACAAGAAATGATTTGGAGTTTTGTATCATTCATGAATGAAGTGTTTTAAAAATATTAATATTAATCTCTTTATGTATTAATCTCCTATTTATGCACATTACTGACTTTGCTTCTTCCCTGGAGTCTTTTTGCTTTCTCACCTCGCAGGTCTTCATAAATCGTGGCTTTTTATTATTAGTCACATTAATATTATTATTAGTCACATTACTATTACTATTATTATTATTAGTCACATTACTATTATTATTATTATTAGTCACATTATTATTATTATTATTAGTCACATTACTATTATTATAATTATTATTAGTCACATTATTATTATTAGTCACATTACTATTATTATTATAAGTCACATTACTATCATTATTATAATTACTATTAGTCACATAACTATTATTATTATTAGTCCCATAACTTATTATTATTATTATTAGTCACATTACTATAATTATTATTATTATTAGTCACATTATTATTGTTGTTATTAGTCACATTACTATAAGTCACATTACTATTATTGTTATTATTATTATCATTATTATTAGTCACATAACTAATATTATTATTAGTCACATAACTATTATTATTAGTCACATTACAATTATTATTATTATTATTTTTCATCACATTACTATTATTATTGTTTTTTAATTTATTTTTATTATTACTATTATTATTATTAGTCACATTACTAATACTATTCCCTATTTCATTATTATAATTCTACTTTAGTCATTGCTGTTATTATCAGTATTCTTATTGTTTCCTTGGTTACTCTGCTACTGTGATTATATGAATCATTTATGTCATGAACATTGAATGTGTTGTATCTCTGTTATGTTCATTCTGTACACATGACATCTATTGACTTCTGTCCATCCTGGAGAAGGATCTAAGGACAGAGGATGTGAGGGTGTAAGGACAGAGGATGTGAGGGTGTAAGGACAGAGGATGTGAGGGTCTAAGGACAGAGGATGTGAGGGTGTAAGGACAGAGGATGTGAGGGTGTAAGGACAGAGGATGTGAGGGTCTAAGGACAGAGGATGTGAGGGTCTAAGGACAGAGGATGTGAGGGTCTAAGGACAGAGGATGAGGGTCTAAGGACAGAGGTCTAAGGACAGAGGATGTGAGGGTCTAAGGACAGAGGATGTGAGGGTCTAAGGACAGAGGATGTGAGGGTCTAAGGACAGAGGATGTGAGGGTCTAAGGACAGAGGATGTGAGGGTCTAAGGACAGAGGATGTGAGGGTGTAAGGACAGAGGATGTGAGGGTCTAAGGACAGAGGATGTGAGGGTCTAAGGACAGAGGACGTGAGGGTCTAAGGACAGAGGATGTGAGGGTCTAAGGACAGAGGATGTGAGGGTCTAAGGACAGAGGATGTGAGGGTGTAAGGACAGAGGATGTGAGGGTCTAAGGACAGAGGAGGTGAGAGGGTCTAAGGACAGAGGATGTGAGGGTGTAAGGACAGAGGATGTGAGGGTGTAAGGACAGAGGATGTGAGGGTCTAAGGACAGAGGATGTGAGGGTCTAAGGACAGAGGATGTGAGGGTCTAAGGACAGAGGATGTGAGGGTGTAAGGACAGAGGATGTGAGGGTCTAAGGACAGAGGATGTGAGGGTCTAAGGACAGAGGATGTGAGGGTCTAAGGACAGAGGATGTGAGGGTCTAAGGACAGAGGATGTGAGGGTCTAAGGACAGAGGATGTGAGGGTCTAAGGACAGAGGATGTGAGGGTCTAAGGACAGAGGATGTGAGGGTCTAAGGACAGAGGATGTGAGGGTCTAAGGACAGAGGATGTGAGGGTCTAAGGACAGAGGATGTGAGGGTCTAAGGACAGAGGATGTGAGGGTGTAAGGACAGAGGATGTGAGGTCTAAGGACAGAGGATGTGAGGGTCTAAGGACAGAGGATGTGAGGGTCTAAGGACAGAGGATGTGAGGGTCTAAGGACAGAGGATGTGAGGGTCTAAGGACAGAGGATGTGAGGGTCTAAGGACAGAGGATGTGAGGGTCTAAGGACAGAGGATGTGAGGGTGTAAGGACAGAGGATGTGAGGGTGTAAGGACAGAGGATGTGAGGGTCTAAGGACAGAGGGTCTAAGGACAGAGTGAGGGTCTAAGGACAGACGATGTGAGGGTGTAAGGACAGAGGATGTGAGGGTGTAAGGACAGAGGATGTGAGGGTCTAAGGACAGAGGATGTGAGGGTCTAAGGACAGAGGATGTGAGGGTGTAAGGACAGAGGATGTGAGGGTCTAAGGACAGAGGAGGTGAGGGTCTAAGGACAGAGGATGTGAGGGTCTAAGGACAGAGGATGTGAGAGGGTCTAAGGACAGAGGATGTGAGGGTGTAAGGACAGAGGATGTGAGGGTCTAAGGACAGAGGAGGTGAGGGTCTAAGGACAGAGGAGGTGAGGGTGTAAGGACAGATGATGTCTCATGTGTACAGATTTAAACATATATATATATTACATTACATTACATTACAGTCATGTAGCAGACGCTTTTATCCAAAGCGACTTACAGGAAGTGTATTCAACATAGGTATTCAAGAGAACTACTAGTCACCAGAAGTCATAAGTGCATCTCCTTTCTTAAACAAGCATCTAAAAGTATAAACCAGAGCAAAAGTATAGTGCAGAGGCAAATTACTACGAAAACAATAAGTGCAACAGACTAATACGAATATAATAGGTGCTACGAGGAAGGCTCAGGGTAGTACTTCTTTATCAGTAGTACTTCTTTATCAGGTAGTACTTCTTTATCAGGTAGTACTTCATGAAGAGGTGAGGTTAAAGATGGGCAGTGACTCTGCTGTCCTGAGGTCAGTGGGGAGTTCATTCCTCCACTGAGGGGCCAGGACAGAAAAAAGCTGTGACCGGGTGGATCGGCTGCAGGGACCTCTGAGCGACGGGGCAACCAGTCACCCCGAGGCAGCAGAGAGGAGTGGTGGGGGGGGGTGTAGGGCTTCATGGCCTGGAGATAGGAAGGAGCTGTTCCTCTCACTGCCCTGTAGGCACCAGAGTCTGTAACTGGATGCTCCTACAGGGAGCCAGTGTAGAGAACGGAGAAGGGAAGTTGTGTGGGAGAACTTGGGTCATTGAACACCAGACGAGCTGCAGCTTTCTGGACGAGCTCCAGAGGTCTGATGGCCGACGCCCAAGTAGTGAGGCAGTAGTCCGGGAGATGACCAGAGTAGAGTGAGTTGCAGTAGTCCAGGCGGGAGATGACCAGAGCCTGAGAGCCTGTTGGTCGTCCAGGGTCACACCCAGATTCCTCACAGTCCGAGTTGGCGTCACCACGGCATCATCAATGGTGATGGACAGGTCTCAGCGGGGCAACCCTTCCCCGGGAGGAAGAGTAGCTCGGTTTTGTCCAGGTTGAGCTTCAGGTGGTGTGTCGCCATCCACTTCGAGATGTCAGCCAAGCACGCAGCAATGCAGCCTCCACTTGGGTGTCACCGGGAGGAAATGACAAGACCAGCTGGGTGTCATCGGCATAACAATGGTAGGAGAAGTCATGCGAGCGAATAACAGAACCCAGAGATGTTGTGTAGAGCGAGAAGAGAAGGGGGCCCAGAACTGAACCTTGTGGAACCCCCGTAGTCAGCGTGCGTGGTTCTGACACGGCCCCCCTCCATGTCACCTGGTAGGATCGGCCTGTCAGGTAGGATGCAAGCAGGGAGAGTGCAGAGCCTGAGACGCCCATCCCCTCGAGGGTGGAGAGGAGGATCTGGTGGTTCACTGTGTCAAACGCCGCTGACAGGTCCAGGAGAATCAGGACAGAGGAGAGAGAGTTCGCTCTCGCATATATACATATATATATATACATATATATATATATATATATACATATATATATATATATATATATATATATATATATATATATATATATGTTCTTGTACTCTACTTGAGTTTTCATACTTTCATACTCCACACTAAAACACTGAGTACTTTATGATGTATTTGAAGTACTTTATGATGTATTTGAAGTACTTTATGATGTATTTGAAGTACTTTATGATGATACTAAAGTACTTCATGAAACCACTAATAAACAGGAAGTCGTCATGTGTTTATTAGAGAAGTGAGTGACGTCACTGGAGTCCAGCATTAGTGTGACGTAGTGCTTTTATTTTGAAAACCTGAGCTGTACGTTCTTTATGACGTCATATCTTCAGTTCTCTGTAGGATGTAGTTTTTCTCACGTTCTTATGACACGTGACGCAGCAGGTTGTGGGTTCTATTCCCGGCGCGGCGGGGCGGGGCGGGGTCTGTGGGTCTGTGGGTCTGTCTGTCTATCGGTCTGTCTCTCTGTGGGTCTGTGGCTCTCTGTGGGTCTGTGTGGGTCTGTCTCTCTGTCGGTCTCTCTGTCTGTCTGTCGGACCTGTTGAGCGGCTGTCGGAGTCTCTGGAGCCTCCGGACCGGTCGGACCCTGTCGGACCGCAGAGCTCAGGTGAGTCTGACCCGGACCACTGCGACCCCCAACAGTCCCGAGACCTCCAGAGTCCGCTTAGAAGTGTGTGTGTGTGTGTGTGTGTGTGTGTGTGTGTGTGTGTGTGTGTGTGTGTGTGTGTGTGTGTGTGTGTGTGTGTGTGTGTGTGTGAGTGTGTGTGTGTGTGTGTGTGTGTGTGTGTGTGTGTGTGTGTGTGTGTGTGTGTGTGTGTGTGTATGTGTGTGTGTGTGTGTGTGTGTGTGTGTGTGAGTGTGTGTGTGTGTGTGTGTGTGTGTGTGTGTGTGTGTGTGTGTGTGTGTGTGTGTGTGTGTGTGTCTGTGTGTGTGTGTGTGTGTGTGTGTGTGTGTGTGTGTGTGTGTGTGTGTGTGTGTGTGTGTGTGTGTGTGTGTGTGTGTGTGTGTGTGTGTGTGTGTGTGTGTGTGTGTGTGTGTGTGTGTGTGTGTGTGTGTGTGTGTGTGTGTGTGTGTGAGTGTGTGTGTGTGTGTGTGTGTGTGTGTGTGTGTGTGTGTGTGAGTGTGTGTGTGTGTGTGTATATGTGTGTGTGTGTGTGTGTGTGTGTGTGTGTGTGTGTGTGTGTGTGTGTGTGTGTGTGTGTGTGTGATGTGTGTGTGTGTGTGTGTGTGTGTGTGTGTGTGTGTGTGTGTGTGTGTGTGTGTGTGTGTGTGTGTGTGTGTGTGTGTGTGTGTGTGTGTGTGTGTGTGTGTGTGTGTGTGTGTGTGTGTGTGTGTGTGTGTGTGTGTGTGTGTGTGTGTGTGTGTCGGAATGTCAGCTATTCAGTATGTGGCTGCGGGCTGAGCCGTGCCAGGACAGGCTTGGAACATCCGACACACACACGAACGAACACGCTATCATGCACGCGTACGGGGAGAAGTTCAGAGTCACAAAGTGTGATTTTCAGTATATATATATATATATATATATATATATATATATATATATATGTATATATATATATATATATATATATATATATATATATATATATATATATATATATATATATATATATATATATATATATATATATATATATATATATATATATATATATATATATATATATATATATATATATATATATATATATATATATATATATATATATATATATATATATATATATATATATATATATATATATATATATATATATATACAGTACCAGTGAAAAGTTTGGACACACCTTCTCATTCAACTACTTTGAAGAATGTAAAATATAAAACATATTCTGGTTTGTTGAGCATTTGTTTGTTTAACACATAATTCCATATGTGTTCCTTCATAGTTTGGATGTCTTCAATATTAATCTACAATGTAGAAAAAAATAAAAATAAAAACATTGAATGAGAAGGTGTGTCCAAACTTTAGACTGGTACTGTGTGTTTATATATGTATATGTATGTATGTATATACACACATAGTAAATCCCTGAGGGTTCAGGTCTTTAGGTCTTGGGGTCTTGAGGGGACTCTGGGACCGGAGGTTCCCCCTGTGATGACGTCACATTCGGGATCTGGTTCAGTGAAATAAAGGGAGGAGCTTCAACCGGATCAGTAACTCTAATAAGAAACTAATAAACACAATTAACTCATCTTAACAGGGCGACTGTCATATTTGTAGTCTAATCTCTTCATTAACTCATGGAACTACAAACATGTCCGACTCTTCTCTTCTCTGCTGGTTTCTGCTGTTTACATTAGGTACTTTATTTTGAAATAACTTCATCAGGTACATTATTCTGAAATTAACTTTTGTTTCGGTGAGTTCAATCAGCTGCTGATCAGATCCATTGATTCCAGTCCACCAGTCACTGGTTCTGGTCTGACAGCTGATTGGCTGGTGGAACCTGTGGTCACATGTCATTGGTTGTTTTCTGAGAAGAGTCATGTGACCTGAACAAAGCAGCATCAGTGACATCATCATCATCATCATCATCACCATCAGTGTGATGAAGATTATTTAACTGAAATGTCCATTTGACTAATCTGAAGGATTGAGTCCAGATTAAGATTAATGTTTAATCAGCTCTCACACACACACACACACACACACACACACACACACACACACACACACACACACACACACACACACACACACACACACACACACACACACACACACACACACACACACACACACACACACACACACACACACACACACACACACACACACACACACACACACACACACACACACACAGACACACACATACACACAGACACACACACACACACACACAGACACGTGTGTGTGTGTGTGTGTGTGTGTGTGTGACACACACACACACAGTGTGTGTGTGTGTGTGTGTTGCTGTTTGTGTCCAACTGAGTGTGGGTCAGTGTCTTGCCGTCCTGATCCTGGTCTTGTAGTTCCGATCTGGTTCTTGTAGTTCCGATCTGGTTCTTGTAGTTCTGATCTGGTTCTTGTAGTTCTGATCTGGTTCTTGTAGTTCTGATCCTGGTCTTGTAGTTCCGATCTGGTTCTTGTAGTTCTGGACCTGTTCATTTTCACACTGACAGGAAACTCATGGAGACCAGAATCTTCCTGGAGTCCCGACCTCCTGTAAAACAGACAGCTAGCAGTTGTTGTGCTATGCTAAGCTAACCGGCTGCTGGACTGAACATCTGACTCTAAATGTTGAACTGTTGCTTTAAGAGGCTACAAATAATTATCATTGACCTTCATCCATCTTCACGGTAACAGACTACTAACCGTCGTCTTCATCATCTTCAAATGCTTCAGACACCTTGTGTGGTCTGGTGTGGTGTCCAGACCACACCAGACCACACCAGACCACACCAGACCAGACCAGACCGGACAAGACCGAACCCCAGTGGAACACGGCCATGGAGACGTTTGTACCCTGGTTATGATTGGGTCTTTGGAGTACCCTGGTTATGATTGGTCTTTGGGGTACCTTGGTTATGATTGGGTCTTTGACCCTGGTTATGATTGGGTCTTTGGAGAACCCTGTTTATGATTGGTCTTTGGAGTACCCTGGTTATGATTGGTCTTTGGGGTACCCTGGTTATGATTTGGTCTTTGGAGAACCCTGTTTATGTCGGGTGTTTGGAGAACCCTGTTTATGGTGGGTGTTTGGAGTACCCTGGTTATGATTTGGTCTTTGGAGTACCCTAGTTATGATTTGGTCTTTGGAGTACCCTGGTTATGATTGGGTCTTTGGAGAACCCTGTTTATGTTGGGTGTTTGGAGTACCCTGGTTATGATTTGGTCTTTGGAGTACCCTAGTTATGATTTGGTCTTTGGAGAACCCTGGTTATGATTGGGTCTTTGGAGTACCCTGGTTATGATTGGGTCTTTGGAGAACCCTGTTTATGATTGGGTCTTTGGAGTACCCTGGTTATGATTTGGTCTTTGGAGTACCCTGGTTATGATTGGAGTACCCTGGTTATGATTGGGTCTTTGGAGTACCCTGTTTATGTCGGGTCTTTGGAGTACCCTGGTTATGATTGGGTCTTTGGAGTACCCTGGTTATGACTTTGGAGAACCCTGTTTATTGGGTCTTTGGAGTACCCTGGTTATGTTGGGTCTTTGGAGTACCCTGGTTATGATTTGGTCTTTGGAGTACCCTGGTTATGATTGGGTCTTTGGAGTACCCTGGTTATGATTGGGTCTTTGGAGTACCCTGGTTATGATCGGGTCTTTGGGTGATTGGGTCTTTGGAGTTTGGTTATGATTGGGTCTTTGGAGTACCCTGGTTATGATTGGGTCTTTGGAGTACCCTGGTTATGTCGGGTCTTTGGAGTACCCTGGTTATGATTGGGTCTTTGGAGTACCCTTTGGGGTTATCGGGTTATGATTTGGTCTTTGGAGTTATGACCCTGGTTATGTCGGGTCTTTGGAGTACCCTGGTTATGATTGGGTCTTTGGAGTACCCTAGTTATGATTTGGTCTTTGGGGTACCCTGGTTATGTCGGGTCTTTGGAGTACCCTGGTTATGATTGGGTCTTTGGAGTACGCATTAGTAGATATGTTTGGTCTCCTGTAGTACCCCAGTTATTCGGGTTCTATGGTTTGAATGTTTAGTCACCTCATGATTAGATTCCGGCTACAATTATAAAACATTATTGATTCATCAAAATGTTCAAATACCACATTAATGTTTTAACTGTCAATATCTCCTTTTTTAAAACACTGCATATTTATAATTATTCAAAATATAAAACAGATTACCACAAATCTGTGTCTTCCTTCTTCACTGGAGTATATTGATCGTAGGTATTTTGTGTGCTGATCATCATCATATTATTGTTGTTGTTATAGTTGTTGTGTGTCCATCTTTCTTTATTTCTAAAACTCTTTGTGATGCTTTTCTCGTATGAAAGTGTCTCAAACGTGTTCAGTGATCAGCAGCGTCAGAATGAGAACAAACACTTCAGGAACTAGACTCCACTTCCTGTATTCATGTTTGTTATTGTTGCTGTGACGCCCTGAACCTCAACTGACGGGGGGGGGAGACTCACAAAGACTAGGGGGGTTTGGGGACGGGGACGTCTTTTGGTGATCCCAGATTAGGGCGTGGCCTCTAAACAGTTTATACGAACACATACACACACACACATACATACACACATGCTGTCGAGTGGAGTGTGAATGAAGCGTCCTTGATCACACCAACTGCTGAGCCCCCCCCCCCCCCCAGAGGAGAACACACCTCCCCCTCCTCCCCCGTGTGTGTGTCAGATCACACACACACCGACTGTGTGTGTAGCTGGAGGTGATATTAATAATCCATAAAGAAGCTGGTTTCTCTCCATCGCTCCCTGTGGAGACAACACACACACACACACACACACACACACACACACACACACACACACACACACACACACACACACACACACACACACACACACACACACATACACACACACACACACACACATTTGTGCTTGATGCTTCCACAAAGCTGAAACCAGGCTGAAACCAGGCTTAAACCGGGCTTAAACCGAGCTGAAACCGGACTGAAACCAGGCTTAAACCAGGCTTAAGCGAGCTGAAACCAGGCTGAAACCAGGCTTAAACCAGGCTGAAACCAGGTTTCAGTTTGAGGACCAGGTTTGTCTTCAGGACCAGGTTTGGTTCAGGGTTAGTGTTTGCGACACCTGGACTGAGAGGAATAAAACGGTTTTCATGGTAAAAGTGGTTGTGTTTCTCTGCTAGTCAGGGTTTCCGTAGTGACGGTCGAGGTAACCATGGTGATGAGGCGTATGGCTGACGGCGGAGAGAAGACCTCAGAATGATAGTAACTCCAACTAGTGAGTGTGTGTGTGTGTTTAAAATTGGCTGTGATGAAATATTCTCTTTGATGTTGAAGTGAAGTCAGAACGCCTGAAGAACCAGAAGTAGTCAGTGCAGCTGCTGGAATACCAGTTACAGACCAGTTACAGACCAGTAAACAGACCAGTAACAGACCAGTAAACAGACCAGTAACAGACCAGTTACAGACCAGTTACAGACCAGTAACAGACCAGTAACAGACCAGTTACAGACCAGTAAACAGACCAGTTACAGACCAGTAAACAGACCAGTAAACAAACCAGTTACAGACCAGTTACAGACCAGTTACAGACCAGTAAACAGACCAGTAACAGACCAGTAACAGACCAGTTACAGACCAGTAAACAGACCAGTTACAGACCAGTAAACAGACCAGTAACAGACCAGTAAACAGACCAGTAAACAAACCAGTTACAGACCAGTTACAGACCAGTAAACAGACCAGTTACAGACCAGTAAACAGACCAGTAAACAGACCAGTAAACAAACCAGTTACAGACCAGTAAACAGACCAGTTACAGACCAGTAAACAGACCAGTAACAGACCAGTAACAGACCAGTAAACAGACCAGTTACAGACCAGTAAACAGACCAGTTACAGACCAGTAAACAGACCAATTACAGACCAGTTACAGACCAGTAAACAGACCAGTTACAGACCAGTAAACAGACCAGTAAACAGACCAGTAAACAGACCAGTTACAGACCAGTAAACAGACCAGACCAGTAAACAAACCAGTTACAGACCAGTAAACAGACCAGTTACAGACCAGTAAACAGACCAGTAACAGACCAGTAAACAGACCAGTAAACAAACCAGTTACAGACCAGTAAACGGACCAGTTACAGACCAGTAAACAGACCAATTACAGACCAGTTACAGACCAGTAAACAGACCAGTTAC
>NC_072449.1:160000-165000 GCF_027596085.1 Anoplopoma fimbria | reverse complement strand
CCTTCTTCTGTCCTTCTCAGAATCTCTTTCTTACAACTTTTAAATAATTTTACGTTCCGACAACCTACAGCTGTCTCTCTCTCTCTCCCTGTCTCTCTCTCTCTCCCTGTCTCTCTGTCTCTCTCTCTCTCTCCCTGTCTCTCTCTCTCTCTCCCTGTCTCTCTCTCTCTTCTGTCTCTCTCTCTCTCTCTCTCTCTCCCTGTCTCTCTCTCTTCTCTTCTGTCTCTCTCTCTCTCTTCTCTTCTCTCTCTCTCTCTCTCTCTCTCCCTGTCTCTCTCTCTCTCTCTCTCTCTCTCTCCCTGTCTCTCTCTCTCTCTTCTGTCTCTCTCTCTTCTCTTCTGTCTCTCTCTCTCCCTGTCTCTCTGTCTCTCTTCTGTCTCTCTCTCTTCCTGTCTCTCTCTCCCTGTCTCTCTCTCCCTGTCTCTCTCTCTTCTCCCTGTCTCTCTCTCTCTCCCTGTCTCTCTCTCTCTCTTCTCTTCTGTCTCTCTCTCTTCCTCTCTCTCTGTCTCTCTCTCTTCTCTTCTGTCTCTCTCTCTCCCTGTCTCTCTCTCTCTCTCTCCTGTCTCTCTCTCTCTCTTCTCTTCTGTCTCTCTCTCTTCCTGTCTCTCTCTTCCTGTCTCTCTCTCCCTGTCTCTCTGTCTTCCTGTCTCTCTCTCTGTCTTCCTGTCTCTCTCTCTTCCTCTCTCTTCCTCTCTCTCTCTCTTCCTCTCTCTGTCTCTCTGTCTCTCTCTCTTCCTCTCTCTCTCTCTCTCTCTTCCTCTCTCTCTCTCTCTGTCTCTCTCTCTTCCTGTCTCTCTCTCTTCCTGTCTGTCTCCCTGTCTCTCTGTTCAGCTCGATGAATTACAGATGAACCTCTCTCTCCATCAGGCTGAAGGAGGAAGTTATTACCATACACACACACACACACACACACACACACACACACACACACACACACACACACACACACACACACACACACACACACACACTGACTGTGTGTGTGTGTCCTGAGGCCTCTCTGGGTGTTTCCCAGCATGCACTGGGGTGAGTTAGACAGCGAGTTTCTGTACCGACAAACAGCAGGAGGGAGGGATGGTCGAGCGAGCAGGAGTTAAGCAGGAGAGAGAGAGATGAATAGCGTTTTGTATCAGAGGAACAGTGAGAGTCAGTTCACAGGGTCGATACCCAGGAAATGACATCATCAATGATCTGAAGATATGAGATATATGAGATATTTAATATATATGAGATATATATGAGATATTTAATATATATTTAATATATATGAGATATATATGAGATATTTAATATATATTTAATATATATGAGATATATATGAGATATTTAATATATATTTATATATATATGAGATATTTAGATATATATGAGATATATATGAGATATATATGAGATATTTAATATATATTTAATATATATGAGATATATATGAGATATTTAATATATATTTAATATATATAATATATATGAGATATATATGAGATATTTAATATATATTTAATATATATGAGATATATATGAGATATTTAATATATATTTAATATATATGAGATATATATGAGATATTTAATATATATATATATATGAGATATATATATAGATATTTAATATATATGAGATATATATGAGATATTTAATATATATTTAATATATATGAGATATATATATGAGATATTTAATATATATTTAATATATATGAGATATATATGAGATATTTAATATATATAATATATATGAGATATATATGATATATTTAATATATATGAGATATATATGAGATATAATATATCTCATATATCTCATATATATGAGATATATAATATATATATGAGATATATATGATATTTCTAATATATGAGATATATATTAATTATTTAATATTAGGAGATGAGATATTTAATATATATGAGATATATGAGATATTTAATATATATGAGATATTTAATATATATTTAATATATATGAGATATTTAATATATATTTAATATATATGAGATATATGAGATATTTAATATATATTTAATATATATGAGATATTTAATATATATTTAATATATATGAGATATTTAATATATATTTAATATATATGAGATATTTAATATATATTTAATATATATAATATATATGAGATATATATGATATATTTAATATATATGCGATATATATGAGATATAATATATCTCATATATCTCATATATCTCATATATATGAGATATATAATATATATATGAGATATATATGATATTTCTAATATATGAGATATATATTAATTATTTAATATTAGGAGATGAGATATTTAATATATATGAGATATATGAGATATTTATATATGATATATATGAGATATTTAATATATATTTAATATATATGAGATATTTAATATATATTTAATATATATGAGATATTTAATATATATTTAATATATATGAGATATTTAATATATATTTAATATATATAATATATATGAGATATTTAATATATATTTAATATATATGAGATATTTAATATATATTTTAATATATATGAGATATTTAATATATATTTAATATATATGAGATATATGAGATATTTAATATATATTTAATATATATGAGATATATGAGATATTTAATATATATTTAATATATATGAGATATTTAATATATATTTAATATATATGAGATATGAGATATTTAATATATATTTAATATATATGAGATATTTAATATATATTTAATATATATGAGATATATGAGATATTTAATATATATTTAATATATATGAGATATGACCTGGAGTCAGTAGAACCTTGAGGAACATCAATAATCTCCTTCAACAAACAGAGTTGTGTTTCTGGTTGAAAGTGGATATTTGAAGAGAAGACCAGTTGGAGTCAGATTCAGGATCAGAAGAGTCTGAATCATGGAGGGTTCATCCTATGGGGAGCAGGACACAATATGTTACAGGATTAAGTAAAACCAGTTTGACACCAGTTTAAAATCCCAGTCAGTCTCCACTCTGTCATAACCCGACCCACCGGAGGCTTGAGTCGTTTCACTGCGTTGCCATGGATACGGGTGTGTTGCCATGGTGATGTTGCTACAGGCAACCACAGTTCAACCATCAGAGGAAAAGCGTGAAGCAGCCAAATATTTTAATAACTTCAAAGAGAAACAGAAAGAGAACGAGTCTGCAGCTCTGGTTCACCTGCTCAGGTGTACAGAACCATCACACCACACACACAAGGTCTTCTGTTGAACAGAACAAAACTTTAAATAATATGAATTTTATTCATGTAGTTGTGTAAAACTGTGTATAGACATGTATTTATGTGTACATGAATATATATATATATATATATATATACGTGTATATACGTATACACATCTCTCTGATGCTGTTTTAATAGACCAGTTGCTCTGCTAGATTTATATCTGTCTCTCTCTCTCTCTCTCTCTCCCTCTCTCACCTGTTGCAGGTAAAGAGGAGCTGCCATGTTGGCCTCCTCCATTCCCCCATCACTCCTCCTCTTCCTCATCCTCCTCCTGCCCCCTCCCTCCCACCCTGCTGATGTCATTGTGACCTCTGACCCCGTGGTGCGATGGGTCGAGGAGCATGGTGCCCCTCTGTCTCACCTGGTGCTGGACCCGGAGGCGGGGCATCTCTATGTGGGCGGGGTGGACCACCTGTACCAGCTGACCCCTGACCTGGAGGTGATGGCACACGTGAAGACCGGCCCTCACCTGGACTCCCCGGACTGCCTCCCCCCGATCGTTCCACACGACTGCCCCTCGGCCACGCCCACTCAGAACCATAACAAACTACTGCTGTTGGAGGCGGGGCAGGGGGCGTGGTCAGGGAGCCTGATCGTCTGTGGTTCACTCTATCAAGGGATCTGTGATAAAAGGTAACTCGGTATACAAGATTCAGCTGGTGATTCCAGGTGTTACTACCTGTGTGACCTGTTACCCTGTTACCCTGTCCAGGTGTTGGTACCTGTGTGACCTGTTACCCTGTTACCCTGTCCAGGTGTTGGTACCTGTGTGACCTGTTACCCTGTTACCCTGTCCAGGTGTTGGTACCTGTGTGACCTGTTACCCTGTTACCCTGTCCAGGTGTTGGTACCTGTTTGACCTGTCGACCTCTCGTTTCTTCTTCTCTGGTCTTTAGGAGTCTGTCCAACATCTCTCAGCTCATCTATCAGACCTCCAACCCCGTCGACACTCAGTACGTCGCTGCCAACGACCCACGAGTCTCCACTGTCGCCGTGGTGATAACCACAGACAACAAACAGGAAGGAGGCGGGGCTGGTGGCATCCTACGTTTGATGCTGGTTGGTCGAGGCTACACCAGTAAAGGTCCTGGAGATATCCCACCAATCACGACGCGGCGTCTGTTCCCGGTGCTCCCGCCTCGCCGGGCGTTCTCCCAGGAGGAGGAACTGGGAAAACTGGTTGTAGGAAGTTACTCTGAGTACAACAACCACTTTGTGAAGGCAGTCGCCCATGGCAACCACGTCTACTTCCTGTTCTCTCGGCGGGACATGTGGCACAAGAAGGAGTACCGGACCTACGCCTCCCGGCTCTGCACCTCCGACCGCAGCTTCTACTCCTACGTGGAGGTGCCGCTGTTGTGCCGCGGCGGGTACAACCTGGCTCAGGGGGCGTGGCTGGGGAACCACGCAGGTGAGCCCGCCCTCTTCGTCGTCATGGCAGCGGGACAAGCATCCACACCCGTAGCCACCGGTCGCTCTGCGCTTTGTGTTTATGGGATGGCAAAGCTGGACGCCATGCTGCGGCGAGCACAGGAAGTGTGTTACACGGAGGGAGGGCGAGGAAGCAGCGGACAGGAAGAGGCCTACATCGAATACGCCGTGTCGTCAAAATGTCTGAAGCTACCAAACACACACACACACACACACACACACACACACACACACACACACACACACACACACACACCCTGTCAGATACCAGGATGTGATATCATCAGAAACTCTTTTCGTATGACATCATCACCGA
>NC_072449.1:115000-155000 GCF_027596085.1 Anoplopoma fimbria | reverse complement strand
CTGTTCCTGTCTGTCTCTCTCTGTTCCTGTCTGTCTCTCTCTGTCCCTCTCTGTTCCTGTCTGTCTCTCTGTCCCTCTCTGTTCCTGTCTGTCTCTCTGTCCCTCTCTGTTCCTGTCTGTCTCTCTGTCCCTCTCTGTTCCTGTCTGTCTCTCTCTGTTCCTGTCTGTCTCTCTCTGTCCCTCTCTGTTCCTGTCTGTCTCTCTGTCCCTCTCTGTTCCTGTCTGTCCCTCTCTGTTCCTGTCTGTCTCTCTGTCCCTCTCTGTTCCTGTCTGTCTCTCTCTGTCCCTCTCTGTTCCTGTCTGTCTCTCTGTCCCTCTCTGTTCCTGTCTGTCTCTCTCTGTTCCTGTCTGTCTCTCTGTCCCTCTCTGTTCCTGTCTGTCTCTCTCTGTTCCTGTCTGTCTCTCTCTGTCCCTCTCTGTTCCTGTCTGTCTCTCTGTCCCTCTCTGTTCCTGTCTGTCTCTCTGTCCATTTTCTTTTCTAAACATCATTTAAATATAAACATGAAAACAAACTGACCTCTGATTTGTTTCCTGTCTGTCTCTCAGCTGTCGAAGGTTCCTGTTTCCACATGTGAGAGACAGACAGACTGTCAGTCTTGTCTCTCTGTCAGAGATCCGTACTGTGGCTGGTGTGTCCTGGAGGGAAGGTAGGTCTGTCTGTCTCTGTCTGTCTCTCTCTCTCCCTGTCTCTCTCTTTTACCCTGTCTCTCTCTCTGATGACGTTTCTCTTATTGGTCCAGATGTTCCCGTAAACATCAGTGTCAGCGTCACATGCAGCCCAACCATTGGCTGTGGAGCTTTGAACCGACCAATCAGTGTGTGACGGTGCAGAGCCTGAGGCCGGCCAATCAGAGCAAGGACGAGCAGACACAGGTATCTAGGTGTTAGCGCTACCTGTAGACAGGTGTGTGTGTGCGTGCGTGTGTGTGTGTGTGTGTGTGTGTGTGTGTTTATCTGACTCTTTGTTTACATGTTTGTCTCCAAGGTAACGCTGTCAGTCGTCCAGCTTCCTGCTCTCACTGAGGCGGAGTCTCTGTCCTGCGTCTTTGGGCTCCTCCCACCTCAGCCCGCCGTAGTCACAGCAACCAGCATTACCTGTCAATCACCTGCTCCGGAGCTCCTCCCACCCATAGTAACAGGAAGTGGTGAGTAAACAGCTGATGTTGATTTAGACTCATGCTGTGTTTGAATAATGCAAACTACATTATATACATACATTATACATATATATACACATTATATAATACAGTACCAAAGTACTGACTACTAATGTACTGCACACTAATGTACTGCACACTTATGTACTACATACTAATGTACTGCACACTAATGTACTGCACACTTATGTACTGCACACTAATGTACTGCACACTTATGTACTACATACTAATGTACTACACACTAATGTACTACACACTAATGTACTGCACACTTATGTACTACCTACTAATGTACTTTATTAACGATCAGAGGTGCCGTTCTCTGAAGTAAACCAATAAACAATACATAGGTCATGTGACTTTATGGATCACATGACTGAATGGATCTTATTGATCACATGATCCGTGTTCTGCTGCTCCGTCATGGCAGAACCATCTACCCCGCAGTCAGCCATTGGACGGTCTGAGGAGCCACAATGCATTGTGGGGCGGCTGAGTGTTTCCACCTCACATCCTTATGTTAGCGTGTGACTCTCTCCTTCCAGATCACATGATCCTGCCTGTGTCTCTGATGTTTGGTCACGTGACCATCACCACGGGCAACATGACCTTCTACGACTGTGGAGCTGTGAGCCGACTGAACCAGAGCTCCCAGTAAGAAATGACATACAGTGGGGCAAAAAAATATTTAGTCAGCCACCAATTGTGCAAGTTCTCCCACTTAAAAAGATGAGAGAGGCCTGTAATTTTCATCATAGGTACACTTCAACTATGAGAGACAAAATGAGAAAAGAAATTCCTGAAAATCACATTGTCTGATTTTTAAAGAATATATTTGCAAATTATGGTGGAAAATAAGTATTTGGTCAATAACAAAAGTTCATCTCAATACTTTGTTATATACCCTTTGTGGGCAATGACAGAGGTCAAACGTTTCCTGTAAGTCTTCACAAGCTTTTCACACACTGTTGCTGGTATTTTGGCCCATTCCTCCATGCAGATCTCCTCTAGAGCAGTGATGTTTTGGGGCTGTCGCTGGGCAACACGGACTTTCAACTCCCTCCACAGATTGTCTATGGGGTTGAGATCTGGAGACTGGCTAGGCCACTCCAGGACCTTGAAATGCTTCTTACGAAGCCACTCCTTCGTTGCCCGGGCGGTGTGTTTGGGATCATTGTCATGCTGAAAGACCCAGCCACGTTTCATCTTCAATGCCCTTGCTGATGGAAGGAGGTTTTCACTCAAAGTCTCACGATACATGGCCCCATTCATTCTTTCCTTTACACGGATCAGTCGTCCTGGTCCCCTTGCAGAAAAACAGCCCCAAAGCATGATGTTTCCACCCCCATGCTTCACAGTAGGTATGGTGTTCTTTGGATGCAACTCGGCATTCTTTCTCCTCCAAACACGACGAGTTGAGTTTTTACCAAAAAGTTCTATTTTGGTTTCATCTGACCATATGACATTCTCCCAATCCTCTTCTGGATCATCCAAATGCTCTCTAGCAACCTTCAGACGGGCCTGGACATGTACTGGCTTAAGCAGGGGGACACGTCTGGCACTGCAGGATCTGAGTCCCTGGCGGCGTAGTGTGTTACTGATGGTAGCCTTTGTTACTTTGGTCCCAGCTCTCTGCAGGTCATTCACTAGGTCCCCCCGTGTGGTTCTGGGAGTTTTGTTCACCGTTCTTGTGATCATTTTGGCCCCACGGGGTGAGATCTTGCGTGGAGCCCCAGATCGAGGGAGATTATCAGTGGTCTTGTATGTCTTCCATTTTCTAATAATTGCTCCCACAGTTGATTTCTTCACACCAAGCTGCTTACCTATTGCAGATTCAGTCTTCCCAGCCTGGTGCAGGTCTACAGTTTTGTTTCTGGTGTCCTTTGACAGCTCTTTGGTCTTGGCCATAGTGGAGTTTGGAGTGTGACTGTTTGAGGTTGTGGATAGGTGTCTTTTATACTGATAACAAGTTCAAACAGGTGCCATTAATACAGGTAACGAGTGGAGGACAGAGGAGCCTCTTAAAGAAGAAGTTACAGGTCTGTGAGAGCCAGAAATCTTGCTTGTTTGTAGGTGACCAAATACTTATTTTACCGAGGAATTTACCAATTAATTCATTAAAAATCCTACAATGTGATTTCCTGGATTCTTTCCCCCCATTCTGTCTCTCATAGTTGAAGTGTACCTATGATGAAAATTACAGGCCTCTCTCATCTTTTTAAGTGGGAGAACTTGCACAATTGGTGGCTGACTAAATACTTTTTTGCCCCACTGTACACCCAGTACACTATTGATCAATAATGATACGAACCATGGTTAATGATGATGGTGATGATGAAGGTGATGATGATGATGATGGTGATGATGATGATGATGAAGGTGATGATGATGGTGATGATGGTGATGATGGTGAAGATGATGGTGATGATGATGGTGATGATGATGGTGGTGATGATGGTGATGATGATGGTGATGATGATGATGATGATGGTGGTGATGATGATGATGATGATGATGATGATGATGGTGATGATGATGATGATGATGATGATGATGATGATGATGATGATGATGATGATGATGATGATGATGATGATGCTTTCAGGTGTCTGGCGTGTGTCAGCAGTGAGTGGAGATGTAACTGGTGTCCTCTCGATCAACAATGCAGTCACAACCAAAGCTGTTCCAGCCAACACATCATCCTCAACCAGAGAGTGAGACAGCTGTCTGTATGTCTTTCTCTCTATCTATATGTCTCTCTCTCTCTATTTATCTGTCTGTCTGTCCGTCTGTTTGTCTCTGTATCTGTCTCTCTGTCTCTCTATCTCTCTATCTGTCTGTCTCTCTAGCTCTCTATCTGTCTGTCTATCTGTCTCTCTTTATATGTCTCTCTCTCTATTTATCTGTCTGTCTGTCTGTCTCTCTATCTCTCTATCTGTCTGTCTGTCTCTCTTTCTATATGTCTCTCTCTCTATCTGTCTGTCTGTCTCTGTAGGTATGTCTCACCTGTCTCCTGTCTGTCAACAGGAGTCTTCTGGTCCCACTTCTTGTCCTTTGGTCTTCACCCTCCAGAGTTCTGCCTTAGTTCCTTTGGGCCTGACCACCACTGTGGTGCTGCGTGGACGTAACCTGGACGTCTACACCGTGAGGACACTTTTTATGTTGATCATATCAACTGTTTAAGTGTGCATGCTATATAATATCTAGGTGGTCTAGGATCCTCTGATTAATTACATTACATTACATTACAGTCATTTAGCAGACGCTTTTATCCAAAGCGACTTACAGGAAGATTAACACTAAGGATCCTCTGATTACAACTAAGGATCCTCTGATTACAACTAAGGATCCTCTGATTACAACTAAGGATCCTCTGATTACATCTAAGGATCCTCTGATTAATACTAAGGATCCTCTGATTACAACTAAGGATCCTCTGATTACATCTAAGGATCCTCTGATTAATACTAAGGATCCTCTGATTAACACTAAGGATCCTCTGATTAACACTAAGGATCCTCTGATTAATACTAAGGATCCTCTGATTACATCTAAGGATCCTCTGATTAACACTAAGGATCCTCTGATTAATACTAAGGATCCTCTTATTAACACTAAGGATCCTCTGATTAATACTAAGGATCCTCTGATTAATACTAAGGATCCTCTGATTACATCTAAGGATCCTCTGATTAACACTAAGGATCCTCTGATTAATACTAAGGATCCTCTGATTAATACTAAGGATCCTCTGATTACAACTAAGGATCCTCTGATTACATCTAAGGATCCTCTGATTAATACTAAGGATCCTCTGATTAACACTAAGGATCCTCTGATTAACACTAAGGATCCTCTGATTACATCTAAGGATCCTCTGATTAACACTAAGGATCCTCTGATTAATACTAAGGATCCTCTTATTAACACTAAGGATCCTCTGATTAATACTAAGGATCCTCTGATTACATCTAAGGATCCTCTGATTAACACTAAGGATCCTCTGATTAATACTAAGGATCCTCTTATTAACACTAAGGATCCTCTGATTAATACTAAGGATCCTCTGATTACATCTAAGGATCCTCTGATTAACACTAAGGATCCTCTGATTAATACTAAGGATCCTCTTATTAACACTAAGGATCCTCTGATTAATACTAAGGATCCTCTGATTAATACTAAGGATCCTCTGATTACATCTAAGGATCCTCTGATTAACACTAAGGATCCTCTGATTAATACTAAGGATCCTCTTATTAACACTAAGGATCCTCTGATTAATACTAAGGATCCTCTGATTAATACTAAGGATCCTCTGATTAATACTAAGGATCCTCTGATTAACACTAAGGATCCTCTGATTACATCTAAGGATCCTCTGATTACATCTAAGGATCCTCTGATTAATACTAAGGATCCTCTGACTGTGATTCTGGATGTTATATTTATAACAAGTATAAATACATACATTTATAAATATATAAATATTCATGTGCACTATTATAATATGGGTTTGTTTCTGTTTGAAGGATGAAGCTCCGTATGTGTGTGTCGTTCAGATTGAAGGAATCCAGATCAATCTGACAGCTTCTGTAGAGAAAACACACGACAACACACACACCTTCACCTGCAGCCCTCATCAGGTGTGTTGACCCTCTTGTGCTAATGCTAACGCTAATGCTAACACTAATGCAAAGAGTGTTCACCCTAAAGGTACAGTGTGGAGGATTGATAAGTTAAGCAAGATAACTTTGTCTAGTGTTTAATCACATGACCTAAGAGGAGCTGTGTTTTCATTGGCTTAGAGGGAGAGTTCTTAAGACAGGATTTAATGAAGCTGTCTCTCTGTCACCACCTGTCTGTCTGTGTGTAGTTCCAGTATGCTGTCAGTCAGCTTCAGTACTCCTCAGCTGTCTACCTGCGTCGAGGAGAGAGACGCATCGACATCTCACCTGGCCTCCGACGTAAGAACCTCACGTGTGTTTGTGTGTGTGTGTGTGCGTGTGTGTGTGTGACAGACCAACAGATCTCATTGGCTGATATTTGTATCCTGTGTTATTCAGTCCAGCTGTACGACTGCTCGGCCGGCCAATCAGATTGCTCTCAGTGCAGGGCGGTGCCTGAGGAGTACGGCTGTGTGTGGTGTTCAGGAAGCCCGGCCCCCAATTGTGTTTACAACCAATCCTGTCCCAGTGTACCTGCAGACACTTGCCCGCCCCCTCAGATCACACAGGTGAGTCTCATGCTTGGAGACGTCTCGTCTGTTGCCATGGAAACATTCAAACTGTTTGTCTGCTCACCTGTCTGCAGGTGCTTCCTGTTTCCGGTCCGCTGGAGGGCGGAGTTCTGGTAACCATCACAGGCTCCAATCTGGGGAAGAGGTACCAGGATGTGGTGGGCGGAGTCACAGTTTCAGGTGTTCAGTGTCCACCCCAACCTGAAGGATACCAGATCTCCACCAGGTAACACACACAATCACACACACAGACACAGACACACACACAAACAATCACACACACACAAACAAGCAAACACTACACTACTACTATTGCTACGATCCTCTGATTAACACTAAGGATCCTCTGATTAACACACACACACACACACACAAACACAAACAATCACACACACACAAACAAACACACACACACACCCCTTTGAGGAACTGAATGTGTGTATACCTGTGTGTGTGTTTATAGGGTTGTGTGTGAGCTGCAGTCCAGTGGGAAGCAGAGGGAGGGGCCTGTCCTGGTTACCGTGGGAACAAGTCCACCTGGAAAGTCCAGACAGATGTTCACCTATCAGGTCAGAGGTCATGGCCCCCCGGCGGTCGGTCAGCCTGTTCCTCTCTGTTCACATCTTTATTTGTGAATATTTATTTATTCATCGTTTACGTGTATTGCCGTCGGTAACCATAGTTTTTGAGTAGTATTTGAATCAATGTGTGTTTTTCTGTCCAGGACCCGCAGCTCCTGGATCTGGTTCCTGATAAAGGTCCGGTCTCTGGAGGATCCAGACTCACCATCAGAGGACGACAGCTGCTGACCGGACAGAAGTCCGACCTGAGGGCCTTCCTGGGCCCCCAACCCTGCTACATGTGAGTACTGCTACTACTGCTACTACTAGTACTACTACTACTCATTACTACCACTACTACTGCTACATGTGAGTACTGCTACTACTACTACTACTACTACTCATTACTACCACTACTACTGCTACATGTGAGTACTGCTACTACTACTACTGCTACTACTAGTACTACTACTACTACTCATTACTACCACTACTACTGCTACATGTGAGTACTGCTACTACTACTGCTCCTGCTAGTACTACTACTACTCATTGCTACCACCACTACTGCTACATGTGAGTACTGCTACTACTACTGCTACTGCTAGTACTACTAGTCATTACTACCACTACTACTGCTACTACTAGTACTACTACTACTACTCATTACTACCACTACTACTGCTACATGTGAGTACTGCTACTACTACTGCTCCTGATAGTACTACTACTACTCATTACTACCACTACTACTGCTACATGTGAGTACCGCTACTACTGCTACTGCTAGTACTACTAGTCATTACTACCACTACTACTGCTACATGTGAGTACTGCTACTACATTACCACAACTCCTGCTAATACTACCACTACCGCTACTAATGCTACTACTACTGCTACCACTACAACTGCTACTACTACTGCTACATGTGAGTACTGCTACCACTACTACTGCTACTACATTACTACCGCCACTACTGTGACCACTACTAATGCTAGTTTTGCTACTACTACCACTACTACTGCTACTAATACACTACTGCTACTACCAGGGCTACTGCTACCACGTCTACTACGGCGACTACTGCTATTACTACCACTGCTACTGCTACTATTACATTACTACTACTACTACTTATACTAATACTACCAATACTACAGCACAACTACTACCACTATACTGCTACTACTACTGCTAATACATTACTACCACTACCACTACTACTGCTACCACTACTACTGCTACTACTAGTACTACTGCTGCTACTACTACATTACAAACACTACTACTGCTACTACTGCTAGTACAATACTACCACTACTACTGCTTCTGCTATTTCTACTGCTACTTGTACTACTACTGATGTACTACTACTGATTCATCTTTGAGTTGTTTGATCGACTTCGTTCATTTCTCGTTCAACCTGCTGAAAATAAAAACACCCTGCTTTGTCTCCTCTCCTCCTCTCCTCGTTTCCTTGTTTTCCCTCCTCCTCTCCTTGTATTCTGGTCTCCTCTCCTTGTTTTCTTGTCTTCTTGTCTCCTCTCCTTGTTTCCTCGTTCCCTCTCCTTGTTTCCTCTCCCTGTTTCCTCGTCTTCTCTCTTTGTTTCCTCTCCTTGTCTCCTCTCAGTGTGGAGGAGGTGACGGACTCCCAGTTGGTGTGTCAGACTGGTCCCAGTAATCAGACTGGTGAGGTCACACTGCGGGTTCTGTTCGGGAAAGCTGAGCGAACTGTTCCCAGCGTTACCTTCCGTTACCTTGACGACCCGGTTATCACGGACGCCACACCTGCAGAGAGCTTCTATGAGTAAGAACCTGATTATCAATAATCAATAATCAATCAGCTCATATGAACCTGATAATCAATAATCAATAAGCTCATATGAACCTGATAATCAATAATTAATAATCAATCAGCTCATGACTCAAAGCCCTAATCAGGTGACCACTTCCTGTCCTCAGAGGCGGGCGTGTCGTCACGGTGACGGGCAGGAACCTGGGCGTTGTGCAGCAGCCAATCATATCGGTGTGGGTGGAGCCTGTGGAGGTCCAGAGGGTGAAACGGAGAAGACGATTGGCTTTGCTCACCGCCAAGCAGCTGGTCTTCAACAGCACCATGACAACGGTGAGATTGGCCAATCAGAGAAGAGTTAGCCTGCATTCACACCAGATCAGATGTTGATTGGCCGCTGAAGTGGGAGTGTCCTAAGATGGGCCATTATGATGAACAGGAGGGTCAAAGGTCACCCTGAGTAATGCCTGTCTTTCCTGACTCTCTCTCTCTACCTGTCTGTCTCTCCGGTCTTTCTCTCTCTTCACCTGTCTGTCTGTTCTGTCTCTCTCTACCTGTCTGACTCTCAGGTGTCAGAGCGCTGCTCCGTCCTGTCTTCCTCTCAGATGACCTGTCTTACTCCCAAGGTGTCCCCCGAGGTCAAAGTGAAGGGCGTCTGGTTTCAGCTGGACAACGTCAGAGTCCACTATGAGACCATCAAGGTACCTGTCTGTCTCTCTACCTGTCTGTCAGAACAAACATCAGGTGGAGAACGAGAATGAAACAGTCTCTCCTCATTCACTGTTAGCATGTTAGCATCTATCAGGTTAGCATCAGGGTTTTTTCACAATAACAACTGATAAAATGCAGCAGATGGATGAAAGTCAAAGAGCCCCTTCAAAATAAAAGAATGTGATTTAATAGAGGACAGGATGTAACAGAGAGTCACCTGTCTGTCTCTCTGTTACTGCTTGTCCTGAAGTAGACACCTGTCTGTCTCTCTCTCCTGTCTGTGTGTCCCTCAGGGTAAGAGCTTCACGTATTATCCGAACCCGGAGTTGTTTCCTCTGAGCAGAGACGCTCCAGACGTCCCGTATCGTTTCAAACCAGGAGGAGTGATCGCCGTGGAGGTGACTGTCTCTCCTCGTGTCTGCTTGTTCACCGTTTACAAATCAAACGTGTCTGACGTCTGTGTTTCCATGGTGACCCTCAGGGACAGGACCTGACCAGAGCCATGTCCAGACAGGAAGTGAAGGCTCGACTTGGAGATCAGGAGTGTGACGTCAAAACTCTGGACAACACTCACCTGTACTGTGAACCTCCAGAGATCCAGCCAATGAGTGTGGACGACAGCAACGAGCTGCCCAGCCTCCAGGTAACAATTAATATGAATATTAATATTCAGATTAATAATAATAATAATAAAGATGATACATATAATTATTATTAATATAATTATTATAATTAGTAGCATTATTATTAGCATTATTATTAGCATACGTATTATTATTATGAATATGGATATTAATAATAATAATAAAGATATAATTATTATTATTCAAATTATTATTCAAATTATTATTAGAATTGTTATTATTATTATTATTAGCATTAGTATTAGCATTAGCATTATTATTAACATAAGTATTATTATTATGAATATGAATATTAAGATTATTAACAATAATAAAAAATAAAGTAAGAAAATACATATAATTATTATTATTAAAATGATTATTATTATTAGCATTGTTATTATTCTTATTCTTATTAGCATTAGTATTATGAATATGAATATGCATATTAAGATTAAGATTAATAATAATAATAATTATTATTATTATTATAATGCTAAAGATAATGCATATAATTATTAATTTTAATATAATTATTATTATTATTAGCATTATTATTAGCATTATTATTGACACCAGCCTTTCTTTATTAGTAATTGTTATCCTTGTCTGTCTCTCAGGTGTTCATGGGGAACCTGCGGGTGGACCTGGGTTTGGTTCAGTACGATGGTGACTCTCTGTCTGTCGTCCCATTGGCTGCTCAGATTGGTTTGGGGGCGGGAGCTGCTGTCATCATCCTGTCAGTGTTGGTCGTCATTCTTATGTACAGGTAGATACATGTCTGTCTGTCTGTCTGTCTGTCTGTCTGTCTGTCTGTCTGACCTGGTGTGTGGGAACACTTTATTGGGGGGCTTCATTATTAACTTTACTGTGTGTGTGTGTGTGTGTGTGTGTGTGTGTGTGTGTGTGTGTGTGTGTGTGTGTGTGTGTGTGTGTGTGTGTGTGTGTGTGTGTGTGTGTGTGTGTTTATGTTCAGGAGGAAGAGTAAACAGGCTCTCAGAGACTACAAGAAGGTTTTGCTGCAGTTGGAGACTCTGGAGATCAACGTGGGAGACCAGTGTCGCAAAGAGTTCACCGGTACACAAACACATTCATTAAACAGAGAGTCCTTTCTCTGGAGGACGTCTGCCTTCTTCTCTACCCTCACAGTTCTTCTGGACTATATTCTCATTCCCAACGTAAACACCAACATACTTAAAACCGTCTTTGTTCTAGACTGGTAACCCCCTGGTAGACTGGTCAGCCCCCTGGTAGACTGGTAACCCCCTGGTAGACTGGTAACCCCCTGGTAGACTGGTCAGCCCCCTGGTAGACTGGTAACCCCCTGGTAGACTGATCACCCCCTGGTAGACTGGTCAGCCCCCTGGTAGACTGGTAACCCCCTGGTAGACTGGTAACCCCCTGGTAGACTGATCACCCCCCTGGTAGACTGGTCAGCCCCCTGGTAGACTGGTCAGCCCCCTGGTAGACTGGTCAGCCCCCTGGTAGACTGGTAACCCCCTGGTAGACTGGCCACCCCCCTGGTAGACCGGGTAACACCCTGGTAGACCAGGTAACCCCCTGGTAGACTGGTAACCACCCTGGTAGACCGGGTAACCCCCTGGTAGACCAGGTAACCCCCTGGTAGACCAGGTAACCCCCTGGTAGACCGGGTAACACCCTGGTAGACTGGCCACCCCCTGGTAGACCGGGTAACCCCCTGGTAGACCAGGTAACCCCCTGGTAAACTGATCACCCCACTGGTAGACTGGTCAGCCCCCTGGTAGACTGGTAACCCCCCTGGTAGACTGGTAACCCCCTGGTAGACTGGTAACCCCCTGGTAGACTGGTAACCCCCAGGTAGACCGGGTAACACCCTGGTAGACTGGCCACCCCCTGGTAGACCGGGTAACACCCTGGTAGACTGGTCACCCCCTGGTAGACCGGGTAACACCCTGGTAGACTGGTCACCCCCCTGGTAGACCAGGTAACCCCCTGGTAGACCAAGTAACATCGTGGTAGACTGGCCACCCCCTGGTAGACCGGGTAACACCCTGGTAGACCAGGTAACCCCCTGGTAGACTGGTCACCCCCTGGTAGACTGGTCACCCCCTGGTAGACCGGGTAACCCCTGGTAGACCAGGTAACCCCCTGGTAGACTGGTCAGCCCCCTGGTAGACTGGGTAGCCCCTCCCTTTCACCTCCCCACTGCCAGTGCTTCACCTTTTGTCCCAGTTCACCTTTGCAGCTGAAATGATGCCAAAGTCTTTTTTTAAAAAGATGGAGATGTAGAGGAGCTTCCCAGCTGTAACGTCCTCTTCCTCTGCTTCTAGACCTGATGACAGAGATGATGGACCTGAGCAGTGATGTAGGAGGACCAGGACTCCCCCTGCTGGACTACAGGACATATGCAGAGAGAGTCTTCTTCCCTGGACAGCAGGTGGCGCCACTGAGCCGCCAGCTGGACCTGCCAGAGTCCAGGAGGCAGACTGTGGAGCAGGGCCTCCAGCAGCTCAACAACCTGCTCAACAACCGACTGTTCCTCACCAGGGTGGGTCATGTGGTGCTGATGTCACCTGGTCTCAGATCAGGTATCAGGACCAGCATCTGACGGTGTGTCCTGTCTCTGTCCCCAGTTCATCCACACTCTGGAGGCCCAGCAGGGTTTCTCACAGAGGGACCGCGGTTACGTTGCCAGTCTGCTCACCATGGCCCTGCATGATAAACTGGAGTATTTCACCGAGGTGATGAAGAGTCTGCTGCAGGACCTGGTGCAGCAGTACGTCGCCAAGAACCCCAAACTCATGCTGCGCCGGTATGTAAAACAAACTCACCCTTATCGGATAAATGTGTCAACTGCATACAGGTGGTTCATGTTTAAAGCATTGTGCGTAGTTCTCCTGCCTTCACTTCATTTCACTGAGATCAGATCAGAGAACCTACGTTAGTCATGGAGAGGTTCAGGACTACAGAATGAAATCTGATCAATGAATAGCCAGGTCTGACTCTGACTGGATGTGACGGTCTCTGCTGTTGTGGTCCTGACTCGGACACGGTGGCAGCAGACAGAGTAGCATACAACGACGTGAAGGGTCCTCAACACCTGGACCTGCTCTGGAGGTCCTGGTCTGATGAAGCATAGATCCATTCACGTCTTCACAAGAATCTGCAAGAATCCACAGAGGTTGTGTTTGACCGACTTCTCCACAAGTCCACTGGATGGGCCCTTCTATCATACTGTAAGATTAAAGTGCTGGTTCCAGGACCAGGACCAGCACAGGATCCACTTCACTTCTCCTGAAGCCGAATTTCAACATTTGTTTGTTTTGTTTCCAGCACTGATGGAAGTTTACTCCGTCTGATAACTTGTTGATGCTGTTTTGATGCTGTTTTTCTGGTCCCTTTGTAAAAAGTGAACCACCATCTTGGTGGAGTCAACCTAGAGACCCCACGATGTCCACAGCCTTTAGGTCATCTACCCCTGCTACCTAGGGATTTACACAAGGCTTCCTCCGAGTCCTCCAACCATGCGGTCTCCACCAGACCACCACATCACCAGACAAACCACTGCCTCCTCCTTCATCAGTTCAGTTCTTGGGTCGGCACCATGATGAGAACCTTCAAGCTAAAGTCAAAGGAGCCTTCAGCAGCTGGGTGTGAGGACAGGTTCCAGGTTCCCATAGGAGCAGCCCCTCAAACCATCAGGCCTCTCAGGTCCAGGTCCCGCTGTGGTCTGGCTCCAGAGAACCAAAATGGCGTCTGGTCCACGTTTGATACCAGATCTGGAACTTTGGCCAATTTAGGTCAGCAGACTGTCTGCTGGAAGGAACTGCTCTTCTAACCTGTAACTGATTATTCTGTCTGTCTGTCTGTCTGTCTGTCTGTCTGACTGACTGTCTGTCTGACTGTCTGTCTGACTGACTGTCTGACTGTCTGTCTGACTGTCTGACTGTCTGACTGTCTGACTGTCTGTCTGTCTGACTGTCTGTGTTTCAGGACAGAGACAGTTGTAGAGAAGATGTTGACCAACTGGATGTCGATATGCCTCTACTCCTTCCTCAAGGTTAGTACTGATCTGTCTGTCTGTCTGTCTGTCTGTCTGTCTGTCTGTCTGTCTGTCTGTCTAACCTAAACCCTCACCTGTCTGTCTGTCAGGAGGTGGCGGGGGAGCCCCTCTACATGCTCTACAGAGCCATAAAGTATCAGGTGGACAAAGGGCCGGTGGACTCTGTGACGGGAAAAGCCAAACGAACACTGAATGACAGCCACCTGCTGCGAGAGGACATCGACTACAGCTCAGTGGTAACCACGGCAACACACACACAGACCATCGTCGTAATGGATCTGTCTCTCTCTCTGTACCTGTCTCACTTCCATATCTGTCTCTCTCTCCGTACCTGCCATAAAGTATCAGGTGGACAAAGGGCGGTGGACTCTGTGGGGAAAAAGCCAAGGACACTGAATCTCACTTCTATATCTGTCTCTCTCTCCGTACCTGTCTCACTTCTATATCTGTCTCTCTCTCCGTACCTGTCTCACTTCTATATCTGTCTCTCTCTCCGTACCTGTCTCACTTCTATATCTGTCTCTCTCTCCGTACCTGTCTCACTTCTATATCTGTCTCTCTCCGTACCTGTCTCACTTCTATATCTGTCTCTCTCTCCGTACCTGTCTCACTTCTATACCTGTCTCTCTCTGTACCTTCCTCACTTCCATATCTGTCTCTCTCTCCGTACCTGTCTCACTTCTATATCTGTCTCTCTCTCCGTACCTGTCTCACTTCTATATCTGTCTCTCTCTCCGTACCTGTCTCACTTCTATATCTGTCTCTCTCTCCGTACCTGTCTCACTTCTATATCTGTCTCTCTCCGTACCTGTCTCACTTCTATATCTGTCTCTCTCTCCGTACCTGTCTCACTTCTATACCTGTCTCTCTCTGTACCTTCCTCACTTCTATATCTGTCTCTCTCCGTACCTGTCTCACTTCTATACCTGTCTCTCTCTGTACCTTCCTCACTTCTATATCTGTCTCTCTCTCCGTACCTGTCTCTCTCCCTCAGACTCTGACAGTGTTGGTAAAGAATGGAGTGGAGGTTCAACCTTGTCCTGTTAAAGTGCTCGACACCGACACTATCACACAGGTAGGCACCTGTCTGTCTGTTCCTCACCTTCTCTCTACCTCTCACCTACCTGTCTGTCTGTCTCTTACCTGTCTACCTCTCACCTGTTTGTCTGTGAGCAGGTGAAGGATAAGATCCTGGATCAGGTCTACAGAGGAGCTCCGTTCTCTCAGAGACCAGCAGCAGATAGTCTGGACTTGGGTAAGCGCACAGCGCACACACACACACACACACACACACACACACACACACACACACACACACACACACACACACACACACACACACACACCTACCTGTCTCACCTGTCGGTTTGAGTGACAGCTCATACTGACCTGTGTTCTTGTTTTCACAGAGTGGCGTTCAGGTCAAGCAGGTCACCTGACCCTGTCAGATGATGATGTCACAGCAGTGGTACAAGGTCGCTGGAAACGAGTCAACACTCTGCAGCACTACAAGGTAACGACTCCTCATGTTCTCCTCATGTGCTCTTCATGTCCCCCTAATGTGCTCCTCATTTCATCCTCATGTTCTCCTCATGTTCTCCTCATGTTCTTTTCATGTCCTCCTCATGTTCTCCTCATGTCCTCCTCATGTCCTCCTCATTTTCTCCTCATGTTCTCCTCATGTTCTCCTCACGCTCTCCTCACATCCTCCTCATCTTCTCCTCATCTTCTCCTCATGTGCTCTTCATGTCCCTCTAATGTGCTCCTCATTTCATCCTCATGTTCTCGTCATGTTCTCCTCATGTTCTTTTCATGTCCTCCTCATGTTCTCCTCATGTTCTTCTCATGTCCTCCTCGTTTTCTCCTCATGTTCTCCTCATGTTCTCCTCATGTTCTCCTCACATCCTCCTCATGTTCTCCTCATGTCCTCTTCATGTTCTCCTCATGTGCTCTTCATGTCCCCCTAATGTGCTCCTCATTTCATCCGCATGTTCTCCTCATGTTCTCCTCATGTTCTTTTCATGTCCTCCTCATGTTCTCCTCATGTTCTTCTCATGTCCTCCTCATTTTCTCCTCATGTTCTCCTCATGTTCTCCTCATGTTCTCCTCATGCTCTCCTCACATCCTCCTCATGTTCTCCTCATCTTCTCCTCATGTGCTCTTCATGTCCCTCTAATGTGCTCCTCATTTCATCCTCATGTTCTCCTCATGTTCTCCTCATGTTCTTTTCATGTCCTCCTCATGTTCTTCTCATGTCCTCCTCATTTTCTCCTCATGTCATCTTCATGTTCTCCTCATGTGCTCTTCATGTTCTCCTCATCTTCTCCTCATGTTCTCCTCATGTCCTTCTTATGTTCTCCTCATGTTCTCCTCATGTTCTCCCCGTGTTCTTTTCATGTTCTCATGTTCTCCTCATGTTCTCCTCATGTTCTCCTCACGCTCTCCTCACATCCTCCTCATGTTCTCCTCATGTTCTCCTCATGTCCTCTTCATGTTCTCCTCATGTGCTCTTCATGTTCTCCTCATCTTCTCCTCATGTCCTCCTCATGTTCTCCTTATGTTCTCCTGATGTTCTCCTCGTGTTCTTTTCATGTTCTCCTCATGTTCTCCTCATGTTCTCCTCACGCTCTCCTCACATCCTCCTCATGTTCTCCTCATGTTCTCCTCATGTCCTCTTCATGTTCTCCTCATGTGCTCTTCATGTTCTCCTCATCTTCTCCTCATGTGCTCTTCATGTTTTCCTTATGTTCTCCTCATGTCCTCCTCATGTTCTCCTCATGTTCTCCTCATGCTCTCCTCACATCCTCCTCATGTTCTCCTCATCTTCTCCTCATGTGCTCTTCATGTCCCTCTAATGTGCTCCTCATTTCATCCTCATTTCATCCTCATGTTCTCCTCATGTTCTTTTCATGTCCTCCTCATGTTCTTCTCATGTCCTCCTCATTTTCTCCTCATGTCATCTTCATGTTCTCCTCATGTGCTCTTCATGTTCTCCTCATCTTCTCCTCATGTTCTCCTCATGTCCTTCTTATGTTCTCCTCATGTTCTCCTCATGTTCTCCCCGTGTTCTTTTCATGTTCTCATGTTCTCCTCATGTTCTCCTCATGTTCTCCTCATGTTCTCCTCACGCTCTCCTCACATCCTCCTCATGTTCTCCTCATGTTCTCCTCATGTCCTCTTCATGTTCTCCTCATGTGCTCTTCATGTTCTCCTCATCTTCTCCTCATGTCCTCCTCATGTTCTCCTTATGTTCTCCTCATGTTCTCCTGATGTTCTCCTCGTGTTCTTTTCATGTTCTCCTCATGTTCTCCTCATGTTCTCCTCATGTTCTCCTCACGCTCTCCTCACATCCTCCTCATGTTCTCCTCATGTTCTCCTCATGTCCTCTTCATGTTCTCCTCATGTGCTCTTCATGTTCTCCTCATCTTCTCCTCATGTCCTCCTCATGTTCTCCTTATGTTCTCCTCATGTTCTCCTGATGTTCTCCTCGTGTTCTTTTCATGTTCTCCTCATGTTCTCCTCATGTTCTCCTCATGTTCTCCTCACGCTCTCCTCACATCCTCCTCATGTTCTCCTCATGTTCTCCTCATGTCCTCTTCATGTTCTCCTCATGTGCTCTTCATGTTCTCCTCATGTTCTCCTCATGTGCTCTTCATGTTTTCCTTATGTTCTCCTCATGTCCTCCTCATGTTCTCCTCATGTCCTTCTTATGTTCTCCTCATGTTCTCCTGATGTTCTCCTCGTGTTCTTTTCATGTTCTCATGTTCTCCTCATGTTCTCCTCATTTTATTTTCATGTTCTCCTCATGTCCTCCTCATGTCCTCCTCATGTTATTTTCATATTCTCCTCATGTTCACCTCATGTCCTCCTCATGTTCTCTGATCCTGATTAAAAACCCATCAGTCAAACATTCACCTCTCCTCTCTCGTTCTTCAGGTTCCAGATGGAGCAACAGTCGCTCTGATTCCTCGTTCTCAGAGTTCAGGTGGAGTCAACCAGGTCTTCCAGACTGGAGAGAGTAAGAACAACACTAACAATCTAGAACTAAGGGCGGCTGTGGCACATGAGGTAGAGCGCTTGTCCCGTAACCACAAGGTTGGTGGTTCAAACCCCTCTACCGGCAACATGCCGAGGTGTCCTTGAGCAAGACACCTAACCCCAAGTTGCTCCCCGGGCAATGCAGAGAAATAATTTCCCCATTGTGGGACTAATAAAGGCTTAATTATTAATTATTATTATTAACTCACAGAACATGGGGAACATCCACAACACTGCACAACTAAAACAGAATCATATCAAACAGTAAAAATATTAAACAATATCGTAAAGTAAGAACCATGTGTAGAAGCGTGGACTCTGAACGCCGTCATACGTTAAATGTTTGAAGTGTTTCCACAGGTAAACCCGACTTCAGTAGAACAGTTGACACAAATCAGAGAGAGTTGAGCTTCACTAGTCGGGCTAAGCTAACTAGCATGCTAGAGAACTGCTACAGGTTTCTGACCCCCGACTGAAACTTGATCTGCATCCACAGGAGAGGAGTTGGATGACTGAAGGATCTCGTTCTTTCTCTACTTTTAGAGACTCTGGTGATCTCTTTTCTTAGTTTTTGTTAGAACACGTGCTGCAGCATTCTGGATCAACTGTAGAGATTTAAGAGTCTTATTAGAGCAGCCTGATAATAAGGAGTTACAGTAATCTAGTCTAGAGGTAACAAATGCATGAACTAGTTTTTCTGCTTCCAGACAGGAAGTGACTGATTTAATGTTACATAAATGAAAAAAGGCTGTCCTTGAGATCTGTTTTATATAAGAGTTAAAAGACAGATCCTGATCAAAGATAACTCTGAGGTTCTTTATGTCCTTAAGATTGTTGAAGTTTAGAGAACTGGTTGGTTTCGTCTGGCTTAATCGATCGATATAACTGGGTATCGTCTGCATAACAATAAGTATTTTTACTACCTGTTAAATTTATATTTTAATGTCAAACCCTCATACAAGTAGTAATCGTACTGGATTAGATCGTACTGGATCGTACTGGATTAGATCGTACTGGAGTAGATCGTACTGGATCGTACTGGATTAGATCGTACTGGATTAGATCATACTGGATTAGATCATACTGGATTAGATCATACAGGATTAGATCATACTGGATCGTACTGGATTAGATCGTACTGGATTAGATCGTACTGAATTAGATCATACTGGATTAGATCATACTGGATTAGATCATACTGGATTAGATCATACTGGATCGTACTGGATTAGATCATACTGGAGTAGATCGTACTGGATTAGATCATACTGCGATGAGGAACCCTGATCTAAACAACATCCAAATCCTCTGACTCATCTAGAACATGTAGAACACCTAGAACCCAACACCTCTATGGTTGTCAGATATGAGGGTTCCCTGTGTGTGGTTGCCGTAGAAACGCCGATGCTGGAGGGGGAGGAGGAGGAGGGGCTCCGTCTGTGGCACCTGGTGAAGAGCAGCGAGGACCCGGAGATCCCGAAACACCGGAAGAGCAGCATGAGGGAGAGAGAGAGAGCCAAGGCCATACCTGAGATCTACCTGACCCGCCTTCTGTCCATGAAGGTAACAACACTACGACCTGTCTGTCTCTCTGCCTGTCTGTCTATATACCCGTCTGTCTCTCTACCTGTATGTATCTATACCTGAGATCCACCTGACCTGCCTGCTGTCCATAAAGGTAACACACTACACTACGACCTGTCTGTCTATACCTGTCTCACTCTCTACCTGTCTCACTCTCTGCCTGTCAGTCTCTCTTCCTGTCTGTCTCTCTACCTGTATGCCTCTCTACCTGTCTCACTCTCTACCTGTCTGTCTTTCTGTAGGGGACGCTGCAGAAGTTTGTGGATGACGTTTTCGTGGCTATCCTCAGTACGAAGCGTCCTCCTCCCATCGCCGTCAGGTTCTTCTTTGACTTCCTGGATGACATGGCCGAGAAACACGGGATCGACGACCCCGAGACCGTCCACATCTGGAAGACCAACAGGTGAGAGACACACCTGTCTGTCCCTTTGATATGTCTGTCTCTCTGACTTGTCTGTCCCTCTGACATGTCTATCCCCTCTGACATGTCTGTCCCTCTGTCTGTCTCTCTGACTTGTCTGTCCCTCTGACTTGTCTGTCTCTCTGCAGTCTTCCTCTCAGGTTCTGGGTGAACATCCTGAAGAACCCTCAGTTTGTTTTGGACGTTCAGATAACCGACAGCATCGACGCCGTTCTGTCTGTCATCGCTCAGACCTTCATCGACTCCTGCACCACCTCCGAGCACAAAGTGGGACGGGTATGACCTGCCTGTCTGTCTGTTTATCTGTGTGTTTACTGTGATAGTATCTGACTGTACACCCATTAGCTCTGTGTGGTTTAGTCATGTGACCACATGGTAACTTTCTGTCCAATCAGGACTCTCCTGTCAACAAGCTGCTGTACGCCAGAGAGATCCCCCGATACAAACAGCTGGTGGAGAGGTGAGACAGCTTCCTGTCGGATGATTCACCACTGTGTAAATTCAACATGTACAGTCCATCACTCAGGCTCACTGTAGTACAGTTACCATAGAAACACACTCACTGTAGTGCAGTTACCATAGAAACACACTCACTGTAGTGCAGTTACCATAGAAACACACTCACTGTAGTACAGTTACCATAGAAACACACTCACTGTAGTGCAGTTACCATAGAAACACACTCACTGTAGTACAGTTACCATAGAAACACACTCACTGTAGTGCAGTTACCATAGAAACACACTAATTTCACTTCAGACACAAGCCTCACCAACACCGTAAATAGTGAAATAATTGTTTCTGTGAACACATTACACTGATGTGATAAACTGTGTGTGTGTGTGTGTGTGTGTGTGTGTGTGTGTGTGTGTGTGTGTGTGTGTGTGTGTGTGTGTGTGTGTGTGTGTGTGTGTGTGTGTGTGTGTGTGTGTGTGTGTGTGTGTGTAGGTATTACAGTGATATCCACAGCGCTGCGTCTGGCTGTTATCAGGAGATGAACTCCACTCTGACTGAACTGTCCGGGGTCAGTGAACACTAACACACATACAGAATGATCTGTTATATATATTTATATATATATATTTATATATATATATATATATATATATATATATATATATAAATATATATATATATAAATAATATTTCTAATGTTTACGTTGTTCTTGTGTGCAGAGTTTTGCCTCAGAGATGAACAATCTTGTTGCTCTTCATGAACTCTACAAGTACATAAACAAATACTACGACCAGGTAACACAACACACACACACACACACACACACACACACACACACACACACACACACACACACACACACACACACATCGTATCCACCTGTCTGTCTCTCCCTCACCTGTCTGTCTCTCTCTCACCTGTCTGTCAGATCATCATGTCTCTGGAGGAGGACAGTTCAGGTCAGAAGATGCAGTTGGCCTATCGGCTGCAGCAGGTCGCCGCCCTGGTGGAGAACAAGGTCACTGATCTCTGATGACCTCTGACCCCGTCAACCTGGCTCCAGGAAGCCATGAACTCTGACCCCGTGACCCTGAAGACACCAGGACACGCTTCCTGTTGGACTTCGAGCTCTGACAGACTAAAACTCTGGAAATCATCTGACTCCTGTTAACATTGTCTTCCTGCTGTGTGTGTGTGTGTGTGTGTGTGTGTGTGTGTGTGTGTGTGTGTGTGTGTGTGTGTGTGTGTGTGTGTGTGTGTGTGTGTGTGTGTGTGTGTGTGTGTGTGTGTGTGTGTGTGTGTGTGTGTGTCAAACCTGAACTGAACCCAGTTTAGACCGAACTGACAATCTGACCGATCAGAGAGTTTCATCAGCACCTGCTGCCTTGCACTACATTTCCCAGAGTTCCCTGCAGTTTCTATACTGATCACGTGTATTGATATTTTTCCTGCTGATCTCAGACATGCTGTATGTTTTCTATGAACAGTATTGATCCAACAGTGTTTTTAGCTTTTACTACTGAAACCAGCTCATCCTCTTCTGAGGATCTTCTCCTGAACACAATAACAGAACACCGTGTTTTATAAACCACATGGAGCCCCCAGACCTCCTCAGGACCCGCACTGGTTCCCAGTCAGTCTTCCTCAATTCCAGGATTCAGGTTAACATTAATGTTTTGATGATTAATGATTTGATCTGATCAGCCAATGAGCACACAGCAGAGGAGTGTGATGAAAAGGGGATGCTTGTTACCATAGTAACCACATGACTAAATAACTCCACAGACCACAGGGCTACCAGGCTTCACAGAGTGTTCCTTCAAAGATGGACAAAGGAGTGTGTGTTTTTACCTGCAGAGCTGACCGACCAGGTGACGTAGCCGATGTGCTAGTTAGCTTCTCCAACAGAAGAAACAGGAATCTGCTAACCGTTGACTTACATCTTGAAAAGCTGGAAAACAGGAACAAGAATCATTCTGAGGTTAAACTGTGTGTGTGTGTGTGTGTGTGTGTGTGTGCGTGTGGTTACTAACTTATTACATGTACATACTATTAGTCCTATTTATACCTATTTATTCCTGCTGTGCCTTCATGCTCGCAGCTAGATGGCGCTGTCTGTCTGTTCCTACAGCAGCCTTATTGATCATGTGTCCCACTGCATCATGGGAAGACAAATTAATTTAAATGTTTAACTCTTATTGAACCAGGGAGGGAGAACTACAACCGAACATCACGTACAATCACCCCAACTAGCATAGCATTATGCTAGTTGGACAAACACAATCACGGCTCTTTTACTCACTAGATGGATTTAGATTGAAGCAAAGGTCAAAGGTCAACTGTCCAGTTCAAAATACTGCACTGTTTGTAGCTGCTATGCTATCGGCTAGCTCTTTGTTTAGCAGTGATTACTGAACAAACAGCTACAGCCATCAAACATCCCATAATAACATCTAAAACAAAGGGAGTAGCTGTGTTTAGTTAGCTGACCCCCCCCCCCCTCACACACACTCTTAAGCTTGAGATGTTATGATGTAGCAGAAAGCAATAACCATTTTTAGAAAGGCTAAGGTGGTTTCATTGAACAGAGACAGTTGTTCCTCACGTGTGTCGGGGTTTGTGAACGTTCTCCGGTATTCATCCACCGTTCTGTTGGTGTAAAGCAGAACTTAAAAACCTGCCGTATGAAGAAACTGTTCACACACAACCTTTGAGGTGTCAGCCTCAATAACCTGGAGGAATCCCAGAGTGCAGTGTGTTGATGTGAGGACGAGGACTTCAGGTTTGGATTGAAGCTCCAGATGGTCAGCTGGCTCTCCACTGAAACAGTTTGTGTGATTCTGTGTAGAATCCTCACTAAGTGAAGATTCAGTCGGTGTGGATGAAGCACCAGAGTTTAAACAGTCTTCATATGCAGCTCTGTGAGACTGGATACTTCCTGGACTCTCCTGGACTCTTGACTGGATACTTCCTGGACTCTCCTGGACTCTTGACTGGATACTTCCTGGACTCTCCTGGACTCTCCTGGACTCTTGACTGGATACTTCCTGGACTCTCCTGGACTCTCCTGAACTCTTGACTGGATACTTCCTGGACTCTCCTGGACTCTGACTGACTGGACTCTCCTGGACTTGACTGGATCTTCCTGGACTCTCCTGGACTCTTGACTGGATACTTCCTGGACTCTCCTGGACTCTGACTGGACTCTCCTGAACTCTTGACTGGATACTTCCTGGACTTGACTGGATACTTCCTGGACTCTCCTGGACTCTTGACTGGATACTTCCTGGACTCTCCTGAACTCTTGACTGGATACTTCCTGGACTCTCCTGGACTCTTGACTGGATACTTCCTGGACTCTCCTGAACTCTTGACTGGATACTTCCTGGACTCTCCTGAACTCTTGACTGGATACGTTCTTGAACTGTACGTTTTGGTTTTTCAGTGTAAATGGACTTTTACTGATACTGGTCCCATCAGGCAATAACTAAACGGACTTCCTGTCAGCGGTTTTGTCTGCTGCTGAAACAGAATCTGACAGATTTTGGTATAAAATGAGTCGTTTGTTGAATGATCTTGCTTGTGTACTTTTCTTCTTCTAGTATTTCTGATGATTATCTCTGTTTAATCTGAATCTTTAATCTCTCCTCTGTGTTTTTGCCTTGCTTGTTTTTTGAACCTGTAGTTATAGTTCACTGATCAGATTAGAATTCTGCATGTGTGTGATGATGATGATGATTTGTTTTTAAATGATGATGTATGTAAATGGTGGCAGAAGGTCATAGTTTGACCCTTGACCTGCTGATCTCTGTACAGTTTTTTAAACTTCTGGGACATGATGAAACAGATCCCCAGCTCTGATTGGTCGAGCTCTATTTGTTACTGAAATCGTTTTTTCTACAAGGGAATAAAAACTTTAAAGGGTTTGTATAAAATGTGTCTCCTGGATCAGATGTGATGAAGCACAGACTGCTTTTCTACTGACTGTGTACAGTTTGCCAACAGTATGTAAATGTGCCTGTAAATAGCTCTCTGAGGATGATGATGACGAAGAGGAGACGTTCTGCAATGGAAATGTGTTTTATTGTGAAGAGTCAGGAGGCCAAACACAATTTGTATCATGTAAAAATAAAGTTACAAGATTAACAGTTCTCTCAGTCAGTGTTTCATTTTCATATGCTTTAATACTTTTGTCCATACCAAACGTTTTGGATCCTAATTTGAAGAAAGATAGAAGTCTTTCTTCAAAAGCCTGTTCTGTAGTTTAACAAAAAAGGTCAAAGTTGTTTCATTCCTCTGAACACAACGATCCGTCAGGAACGGAAATCAAATAGCTATCTGATCAAAAACTGTATCAATATCGTGTCTCCATGTGATCAATACCTCATGTGTTTATGTCTCCATGTGATCAATACCTCATGTGTTTATGTCTCCATGTGATCAATACCTCATGTGTTTATGTCTCCATGTGATCAATACCTCATGTGTTTATGTCTCTATTGATCAATACCTCATGTGTTTATGTCTCTATTGATCACTACCTCATGTGTTTATGTCTCCATGTGATCAATACCTCATGTGATCAATACCTCATGTGTTTATGTCTCTATTGATCAATACCTCATGTGTTTATGTCTCTATTGATCACTACCTCATGTGTTTATGTCTCCATGTGATCAATACCTCATGTGTTTATGTCTCTATTGATCAATACCTCATGTGTTTATGTCTCCATGTGATCACTACCTCATGTGTTTATTGATCACTACCTCATGTGTTTATGTCTCCATGTGATCACTACCTCATGTGTTTATGTCTCTATTGATCACTACCTCATGTGTTTATGTCTATTGATCAATACCTCATGTGTTTATGTCTCCATGTGATCACTACCTCATGTGTTTATGTCTCTATTGATCACTACCTCATGTGTTTATGTCTCCATGTGATCAATACCTCATGTGTTTATGTCTCCATGTGATCACTACCTCATGTGTTTATTGATCACTACCTCATGTGTTTATGTCTCCATGTGATCACTACCTCATGTGTTTATGTCTCTATTGATCACTACCTCATGTGTTTATGTCTATTGATCAATACCTCATGTGTTTATGTCTCTATTGATCAATACCTCATGTGTTTGTGTCTATTGATCAATACCTCATGTGTTTATGTCTCTATTGATCAATACCTCATGTGTTTGTGTCTCTATGGATCAATACCTCATGTGTTTATGTCTATTGATCAATACCTCATGTGTTTGTGTCTCTATTGATCAATACCTCATGTGTTTATGTCTCTATTGATCACTACCTCATGTGTTTATGTCTCTATTGATCACTACCTCATGTGTTTGTGTCTCTATTGATCACTACCTCATGTGTTTATGTCTATTGATCAATACCTCATGTGTTTATGTCTCCATGTGATCACTACCTCATGTGTTTATGTCTATTGATCACTACCTCATGTGTTTGTCTATTGATCAATACCTCATGTGTTTGTCTATTGATCAATACCTCATGTGTTTATGTCTCCATGTGATCACTACCTCATGTGTTTGTGTCTCTATTGATCACTACCTCATGTGTTTATGTCTCCATGTGATCACTACCTCATGTGTTTATGTCTATTGATCACTACCTCATGTGTTTGTCTATTGATCAATACCTCATGTGTTTGTCTATTGATCAATACCTCATGTGTTTATGTCTCCATGTGATCACTACCTCATGTGTTTGTCTATTGATCACTACCTCATGTGTTTATGTCTATTGATCACTACCTCATGTGTTTATGTCTATTGATCAATACCTCATGTGTTTATGTCTCTATTGATCAATACCTCGTGTTTATGTCTATTGATCAATACCTCATGTGTTTGTGTCTCTATTGATCACTACCTCATGTGTTTGTGTCTCTATTGATCACTACCTCATGTGTTTGTCTCTATTGATCACTACCTCATGTGTTTATGTCTATTGATCAATACCTCATGTGTTTATGTCTATTGATCAATACCTCATGTGTTTATGTCTATTGATCAATACCTCATGTGTTTGTCTCTATTGATCAATACCTCATGTGTTTATGTCTCTATTGATCAATACCTCATGTGTTTGTCTCTATTGATCACTACCTCATGTGTTTATGTCTATTGATCAATACCTCATGTGTTTATGTCTATTGATCACTACCTCATGTGTTTATGTCTATTGATCAATACCTCATGTGTTTATGTCTATTGATCAATACCTCATGTGTTTATGTCTCTATTGATCACTACCTCATGTGTTTATGTCTCTATTGATCAATACCTCATGTGTTTATGTCTATTGATCAATACCTCATGTGTTTATGTCTATTGATCACTACCTCATGTGTTTATGTCTCTATTGATCACTACCTCATGTGTTTATGTCTCCATGTGATCAATACCTCATGTGTTTATGTCTCCATGTGATCAATACCTCATGTGTTTATGTCTCCATGTGATCAATACCTCATGTGTTTATGTCTCTATTGATCAATACCTCATGTGTTTATGTCTCCATGTGATCACTACCTCATGTGTTTATGTCTCCATGTGATCACTACCTCATGTGTTTATGTCTCCATGTGATCACTACCTCATCTATTGATCACTACCTCATGTGTTTATGTCTCTATTGATCACTACCTCATGTGTTTATGTCTATTGATCACTACCTCATGTGTTTATGTCTATTGATCAATACCTCATGTGTTTATGTCTCTATTGATCAATACCTCATGTGTTTATGTCTCTATTGATCACTACCTCATGTGTTTATGTCTCTATTGATCAATACCTCATGTGTTTATGTCTATTGATCAATACCTCATGTGTTTATGTCTCTATTGATCAATACCTCATGTGTTTATGTCTCCATGTGATCAATACCTCATGTGTTTATGTCTCCATGTGATCACTACCTCATGTGTTTATGTCTCTATTGATCAATACCTCATGTGTTTATGTCTCCATGTGATCACTACCTCATGTGTTTGTCTATTGATCACTACCTCATGTGTTTATGTCTCTATTGATCAATACCTCATGTGTTTATGTCTCTATTGATCAATACCTCATGTGTTTATGTCTATTGATCAATACCTCATGTGTTTGTCTCTATTGATCAATACCTCATGTGTTTATGTCTCTATTGATCAATACCTCATGTGTTTGTCTCTATTGATCACTACCTCATGTGTTTATGTCTATTGATCAATACCTCATGTGTTTATGTGTTTATGTCTATTGATCAATACCTCATGTGTTTATGTCTATTGATCAATACCTCATGTGTTTATGTCTCTATTGATCACTACCTCATGTGTTTATGTCTCTATTGATCAATACCTCATGTGTTTATGTCTATTGATCAATACCTCATGTGTTTATGTCTATTGATCAATACCTCATGTGTTTATGTCTCTATTGATCAATACCTCATGTGTTTGTGTCAATACCTCATGTGTTTGTATTGATCTATTGATCACTACCTCATGTGTTTATGTCTATTGATCAATACCTCATGTGTTTATGTCTATTGATCACTACCTCATGTGTTTATGTCTATTGATCAATACCTCATGTGTTTATGTCTATTGATCAATACCTCATGTGTTTGTGTCTCTATTGATCAATACCTCATGTGTTTATGTCTATTGTCTGATCAATACCTCATGTGTTTGTCTCTATTGATCAATACCTCATGTGTTTATGTCTATTGATCAATACCTCATGTGTTTATGTCTATTGATCACTACCTCATGTGTTTATGTCTATTGATCAATACCTCATGTGTTTATGTCTATTGATCAATACCTCATGTGTTTATGTCTCTATTGATCAATACCTCATGTGTTTATTGTACCTCATGTGTTTATGTCTCTATTGATCAATACCTCATGTGTTTATGTCTATTGATCACTACCTCATGTGTTTATGTCTATTGATCACTACCTCATGATCACTACCTGTTTATGTCTATTGATCAATACCTCATGTGTTTGTGTCTCTATTGATCAATACCTCATGTGTTTATGTCTCTATTGATCACTACCTCATGTGTTTGTGTCTATTAATCAATACCTCATGTGTTTATGTCTCTATTGATCAATACCTCATGTGTTTGTGTCTATTAATCAATACCTCATGTGTTTGTGTCTCTATTGATCACTACCTCATGTGTTTATGTCTATTGATCAATACCTCATGTGTTTGTGTCTCTATTGATCAATACCTCATGTGTTTATGTCTATTGATCACTACCTCATGTGTTTGTGTCTATTAATCAATACCTCATGTGTTTATGTCTCTATTGATCACTACCTCATGTGTTTGTGTCTATTAATCAATACTATTGATCAATACCTCATGTGTTTATGTCTCTATTGATCAATACCTCATGTGTTTATGTCTATTGATCACTACCTCATGTGTTTATGTCTATTGATCACTACCTCATGTGTTTATGTCTATTGATCAATACCTCATGTGTTTATGTCTCTATTGATCAATACCTCATGTGTTTGTGTCTATTAATCAATACCTCATGTGTTTATGTCTCTATTGATCAATACCTCATGTGTTTATGTCTATTAATCAATACCTCATGTGTTTATGTCTCTATTGATCACTACCTCATGTGTTTATGTCTATTGATCACTACCTCATGTGTTTTTCTATTGATCAATACCTCTCTATTGATCAATACCTCATGTGTTTATGTCTCTATTGATCAATACCTCATGTGTTTATGTCTCTATTGATCAATACCTCATGTGTTTATGTCTATTGATCAATACCTCATGTGTTTATGTCTATTGATCAATACCTCATGTGTTTATGTCTCTATTGATCAATACCTCATGTGTTTATGATCAATACCTCATTGATCAATACCTCATGTGTTTATGTCTCTATTGATCAATACCTCATGTGTTTATGTCTCTATTGATCAATACCTCATGTGTTTATGTCTCTATTGATCAATACCTCATTGATCATCAATACCTCATGTGTTTGTGTCTCTATTGATCAATACCTCATGTGTTTATGTCTATTGATCAATACCTCATGTGTTTATGTCACTACCTCATGTGTTTATGTCTCTATTGATCACTACCTCATGTGTTTATGTCTATTGATCAATACCTCATGTGTTTGTGTCTCTATTGATCACTTCTCTGTGGTTCTGGCTCTGGTCCCGGTCAGTCAGCTGGTCGGTTACTGCGCATGCGCAGAGCCCGGTGTCCGGTGTCCGACTGACAGCTGTTGAGACCATGAACGGTAGGACCGAGAGGTACTGACCCGGTACCCGGTACTGAGACCACCGACACCCGCTACCGACACCCGGTACTGACCCGGTACTGAGACCACCGACACCCGCTACCCGCTGCCGACTGAAGGAGAACCGCTGATCTGTAGCTGGAGCTACAGAACAGGCTAACGGAGCTAACAGGCTAACGGAGCTAACAAGCTAACGGAGCTAACAAGCTAACGGAGCTAACAGGCTAACGGAGCTAACAAGCTAACGGAGCTAACAGGCTAACGGAGCTAACAAGCTAACGGAGCTAACAAGCTAACGGAGCTAACAAGCTAACGGAGCTAACAGGCTAACAAGCTAACGGAGCTAACAGGCTAACGTGCTAACGGAGCTAACAGGCTAACGTGCTAACGGAGCTAACAGGCTAACGTGCTAACGGACAGGCCACTGGCTCATGTTCACCACGCAGCTCTGACCCGTTCTGACCCGGGTTAGGTTAGCGGGTTAGCTCTCTGGCTTTCTGGTGTTCAGCAGCAACAGGAGGCTCAGCAGCTCCAGCCGGACAGAACCGCGATGCTAATAGGTACAGTAGCTCCTCCCAGCTAGCTAGCTCCCTGTAGCTAACAGGCTGAGCTAGCTCCCTGTAGCTAACAGGCTGAGCTAGCTCCCTGTAGCTAACAGGCTGAGCTAGCTAGCTGTAGCTAACAGGCTGAGCTAGCTCCCTGTAGCTACCAGCTAACAGGCTGAGCTAGCTCCCTGTAGCTACCAGCTAACAGGCTGAGCTAGCTCCCTGTAGCTAACAGGCTGAGCTAGCTCCCTGTAGCTACCAGCTAACAGGCTGAGCTAGCTCCCTGTAGCTACCAGCTAACAGGCTGAGCTAGCTCCCTGTAGCTAACAGGCTGAGCTAGCTCCCGGTGGTTCATGACACCTTCAATGGTTGATGATCATTGGTCCTGCTAGTGGATTGTTATTAGTTCAATCCCATCTGACAGGCTGCTAATCAATAATGTTCCAATCAATCAATAATGTTCCAATCAATCAATAATGTTCCAATCAGAGGCTTTATGAAAGCTGCAGTTCAGTGACGGCTCTCTGTGTCTGAAACAGTCAATGACACATGAATATGTCATAACATATGTTATAACATGTTATAACATATGTTATGACATGTTATAACATATCTTATAACATATCTTATATCTTAAACATGAGATATGTCATAACATATGTTATAACATATGTTATAACATATGTTATAACAGTTATAACATATGTTATAACATATGTTATAACATATGTTATAACATATGTTATAACATATGTTATAACATATGTTATAACATGTTCTGGTGTTAAAGCCCAAACGGTGACTACATTGGATGAAGGACTTGGATGCTTTAAATCAGGAGTTTGAGAGTTTGAACTCAACAAAGTTGTTCCTGCTTTCAGCAGCAGTTGCCGGAGGACCTGGAAATGCTGCCGCCGCCGGCAAGAAGCCACGGCGCCGAGGCAAGAAACACCGCAGAGTCCGAACAGACGAGAACCGGTAAGAACCCATCACGTTGTCGGGGTCTGAAGGGTTTAGATCACGTTGTCGGGGTCTGAAGGGTTTAGATCACGTTGTCGGGGTCTGAAGGGTTTAGATCACGTTGTCGGGGTCTGAAGGGTTTAGATCACGTTGTCGGGGTTTGAAGGGTTTAGATCACGTTGTCGGGGTTTGAAGGGTTTAGATCACGTTGTCGGGGTCTATATCGCCCCTTGAGCTAGCAGGTCTTGTAAAGACAGAAACAGATTTGGTTCTCGGCCCGCGAGACTCAGCTCCTATGAAAGAAGCAGAGTGAATTATGATCTCACACACACACACACACACACACACACACACACACACAGACACACACACACACACACATATACACAGACACACACACACACACACACACACACACACACACACACATACACACACAGACACATACACACACACACACACACACACACACACACACACACACACACACACACACACACACACTCGAGTCTATTTTCAAACCTAATCGCTGTCGATGACTCATGGACTGTGTGTGTGCGTGTGCGTGTGTGTGTTGTGGTGGAAATTCACAATATACTAATACTATCTATCTATGTCCCGAGATGAGTCTCAATGAGCGTTGAAATAATGATCAAATGACAAATTAATGTCCTTAAGGTATTTTATTTCTTGCAAGAAAGAGGCAGAGCTTTACAGTATCACAGGGAGCCTGCAAAGTACTGCACTGAAGTGTAAGGCTGTTCACCCCTGGTATATATGCAGGAAAAACCACAAAGACGGGGTGACCAGGGTTATAAATCAGTGTCTGCAGGCAGTTCTGAATTAGTATCTCCTAATGGGTCAAGGATGGGTCATAAAGACCAAACTGGGGAAGAAGGTCAAAAGGGGAAAGAAGTGTCAAAAGGGGTGACACAAAAAGAACTCTATGGTTGTTGTTCTTCCTGCACCTGGCCTGGGGCATAACACCTTATAAGGTTCCCGGCCTTTTGAGTCAGACCTTCATACATACACCAATATAAATTTCCATTACAGTGTGTGTGTGTGTGTGTGTGTGTGTGTGTGTGTGTGTGTGTGTGTGTGTGTGTGTGTGAGAGAGAGTGAGACACAGATATATGATCCATGTTGTGTGTTTGACTGAGTGAACTTGGTCAGAATGACATCATCACCTGTATGTATCTGAACAGGTAGAGTCGTGGTCTCTGATTGGCCAGAAGGAGAAGCATGTGTCAGTGTTAACTCGTTCATTAATCATAAGTAAATAACTCATATTTCATGTATTTCTTAATATTTGTTTACATTATTTCATAGTCACGTTTGTATTATTTACACTTTCACACTACAACAACTTGACCACATGGAAGTGCTGGATCTTCATTAAACGGGCCTCCAAGTGAACGTTGACCACTTACTTTATGCTCCTTCATCATTGAAGCTACCGAGTGCTACTTCAGTCAACAGAACATTTAATGTTAAATATGAAGATAACGGAACATTTAATATTAAATATGGAGATAACGGAACATTTAATGTTAAATATGGAGATAACGGAACATTTAATGTGTTAAATATGGAGATAACGGAGCATTTAATGTGTTAAATATGGAGATAAAGGAACATTTAATGTGTTAAATATGGAGATAACGGAACATTTAATGTGTTAAATATGGAGAGAAAGGAACATTTAATGTGTTAAATATGGAGAGAAAGGAACATTTAATGTGTTAAATATGGAGATATCCTTCCACATTCACCAGACTCTCTTGAATACATTCTTTGTTTTGACCTGAGCTGTTCCCATGAAAATGACATGAATATCTCTGTGAAGAAAGAGGATCGCTGAGTGATGAGTTCAAACCCCACCCACTTTATCACAAATCATAGCTGCTATGTCACATTGTCTGTTCTTAAAAGATACACCAGGAACTCACAGGAAGAACCTCAAAGTGGTCAGATTCTACCAGTCGTATTTTGTAACACCTTCTCATCCTGTTTCAGGCCTGATGACCTCTGTGACCTTCACAGTCTAAACACACTTCAGCAGAGTTACCCCCAAAACCCTCCAGATACAACCACATCATCACAAAATGCACCAACATGTACTGAAGATGTTGATGAGTCCACTACAGAACCCCGACAAACCCCTGAACGCACCACCACTTTACCTGCTGAAACCCTCTGGCTGCCCCCCAGGGGTGTCCCTGGATCCCTCTCACCACCCCGTCCTGATCCAGTAGATACCCCTGTAGCACACCTGGTGCCTCCTGAAATAAATCTCCAAAACACCCACCTGACAGCGCCATTGACACCTCAGATTTTCAGCCAATCACCTCCTGCCACATTTAAAAATCCCCCCCACAGTCCTAGCCAATCACCGCCAACTCTTAGCCTAAACATTACCCAGAATTCCTCCAGATCGCCTCATAGAACGAGAAATGTTGATCAAAGTCCGCCAGAAGGCCAAACAGAACCCTCCAAATTGCCTCCAATCTTATCACACAATATTACCCACAATACCTCTGAATCAAAGTCAGTTCCTGTCCAACTTCCTGCCAAAGCTCCTCCCAGCCCTCAGTTAAGCCCCTCCCACCCTGACCCCTTCCTGCTGACCTCAGTGACCTTCACTTCCAGTGTCTCCTCGCATCTCTGCACCCCCACCTGCTCACCTGCCTCCTTCCTCTGCTCCCTCGACTCTCTGAGCCCCCACATTGGTCTGCCTCCCATGATGCCATCAGCCACCACACACATAGCCACACCCCCTTTTACTCTGAGTCCGCCCCCTCTGGAGTTAACCCCGCCCCCTGCACAGCTACTGGGCTCTGACGATGAAGAGCAGGAAGACCCTTCAGATTACTGCAAAGGTGAGTTTGTTTTCCGATTCATTCCAGAAAACAGTGGACTCATTATTGATGAGGGCTGATTGGTTAATATCAACAATAACCAATACTCATAGTTTCTGAGACCGTCAGAGTCCATGCGCTCTGAATTAAACAGCTCAGATTAGTCTTTTGACTGAGGACGGACACATCGGCACACACGGCGCTGTTCTGTATTTGTGATTATTTGATAGATTGACAGAACAAGTTTATAGGTTATAAGGACAGAGGACTTCTCATGGCCTGTGGTTTTAGTTGTGAGGACTGAACTGGACCGGACTCTGGACTCACCAGACTCTGAACGGGAGGAAGTCCTGCAGCATGAGCTCCTTCTGCACCAGTGGTGCATCTGTAGTGGTCTCAGATCCAGTCCAAGGCCTCCACTACCTCAAACTGACAGATATTTCTGTCAATGGTTAAATAATTCAGTCAATGACGCAAAATACTCGGTCAACGCAACCTCTGGCCTTTCACTTGTTAAGAAAAGTCTAAACAAGAAGGAAAAAAAGGTTTCACAGTTCAACCTCTCAACAGTTTGCAGTTGTGCTTGGATCCATCAAAGGTCATTCTGTTGGGCTGATTTAATGAAGTCTAAACCTCCTGACTCACCGACTGTTTGCCAGATCCTCACCCAGACTGACTGGATGTCCTTCTTTCTGAACTCCTGGAACTCCTCCCACTCCTGAGTTTTTGATTTATTGGCCAGAGAAGCTGGAATCCTTCTGGCCTCCTTATATGAGTCTTCTGGGGCAACCAAGCCTTAAAGCTCCTCCTTGTACTTGCCGGCCTCTCTCTCCACCAGTGTCCAACAGCAGGATCTCAGGTTCCTGCCACAACTTTGAGCAGCAGCTTCCACAATTGAGGCACATGACCCACTTGGACTCCATGTCCTGATCCTGTCCAGGGATGAGTGACGAGTTCCCATGGGGACCTTGTGGACAGGGTTCACAGCTAGTCTCTCCATCACCTGATCCACCTCACCACTACCACTCTGCTCCTCTCTCTACCTGAGAGTCTCAAACATGTAGCTCCAGATGTACAACTACTGCACCTACTCATTGGTTCTGGTTCCACATTTATGAACCACGTTTTGCTCAAACACGGTGTTTCTTATGGACTATCCATGACTGGCAGAGAAGTTTAGTAACAAAACACCATTCTGGTTCAGATCCGGGCAGTGTTAATCCTAATCACCTCCTAGTGACCCTCGGTGTCGGAGGCTTCCTCCTAGAGACCCTCAATTCAATTCAATTCAGTTTATTTTGTATAGCCCAGAATCACAAATTACAAATTTGCCTCAGAGGGCTTTACAATCTGTGCACATGCGACATCCTCTGTCCTTCCCTCACATCGGCACAGGAAAAACTCCCCTAAAAAACCCCTTTAACAGGGAGAAAAAAGGAAGAAACCTCTGGGAGAACGACAGAGGAGGGATCCTTCTCCCAGGATGGACAGAATGCAATAGATGTCATGTGTACAGAATGAGCACCTCACTGTCCTTCCTCTTAGAGACCCTCACTGTCCTTCCTCCTAGAGACCCTCACTGTCCTTCCTCCTAGAGACCCTCACTGTCCTTCCTCTTAGAGACCCTCACTGTCCTTCCTCTTAGAGACCCTCACTGTCCTTCCTCCTAGAGACCCTCACTGTCCTTCCTCCTAGAGACCCTCACTGTCCTTCCTCTTAGAGACCCTCACTGTCCTTCCTCTTAGAGACCCTCACTGTCCTTCCTCTTAGAGACCCTCACTGTCCTTCCTCCTAGAGACCCTCACTGTCCTTCCTCTTAGAGACCCTCACTGTCCTTCCTCCTAGAGACCCTCACTGTCCTTCCTCTTAGAGACCCTCACTGTCCTTCCTCTTAGAGACCCTCACTGTCCTTCCTCTTAGAGACCCTCACTGTCCTTCCTCCTAGAGACCCTCGTGTCTGAGGCTTCCCCCCAGAGACCCTCGGTGTCTGAGGCTTCCTCCTAGAGACCCTCACTGTCCTTCCTCCTAGACACCCTCACTGTCCTTCCTCTTAGAGACCCTCACTGTCCTTCCTCTTAGAGACCCTCAGTGTCCTTCCTCCTAGAGACCCTCACTGTCCTTCCCCCCAGAGACCCTCGGTGTCTGAGGCTTCCTCCCAGAGACCCTCAGTGTCTGAGGCTTCCTCCCAGAGACCCTCACTGTCCTTCCCCCCAGAGACCCTCGGTGTCTGAGGCTTCCTCCCAGAGACCCTCAGTGTCTGAGGCTTCCTCCCAGAGACCCTCACTGTCCTTCCCCCCAGAGACCCTCGGTGTCTGAGGCTTCCTCCTAGAGACCCTCACTGTCCTTCCTCTTAGAGACCCTCACTGTCCTTCCTCTTAGAGACCCTCACTGTCCTTCCTCCCAGAGACCCTCAGTGTCTGAGGCTTCCTCCCAGAGACCCTCTGTGTCTGTCCTCCCAGAGACACTGAGGCCGGAACCCCTTAAGGTTGTCATAGTGATGTCTACTGTGTCCCCCTACCTGTGCTGTGTTGTCCTCAGTTTGTTCTGTGCTGTCTGTGTTCCAGGTGGTTACTACCCGGTGAAGATCGGTGATTTGTTTAATGGGAGGTACCATGTGGTCAGAAAATTGGGCTGGGGACATTTTTCTACAGTCTGGCTCTGCTGGGATCTTCAGTACGACACACAATACACAAACATCTTGTTTTAAAGACACTTTGATGACTCGTCACATCCCCTGAATCTGTGTCTGTATTAAGGAGGAAGCGCTTCGTGGCACTGAAGGTTGTTAAGAGCGCTCCACATTACACCGAGACGGCTCTGGACGAGATCAAACTGCTCCGATGTGTGAGTATCCTGCACACAAAACACTGATATGTCAGGATCCAAATCCCTGGTCTGTGGACCAGGACCAGGCTGGGTAACAACCTACATGGCCTCCATGTGGATAAAGAAGCTGAATGATGATCATAAATCTATAAATCAATAGGCTATTGAACTGTGTTCAGTCTGCACTGCAGCGTTCCTCTTCACTCTCACAACAAAGAAGTGGTTTTGAATCCAAACAGGGTCCACAGGTAACCTGTCTGTGTGTTTACAGGTGAGAGACAGCGACCCCTCTGACCCCTACAGAGAAACCATCGTCCAGCTAATAGACGACTTCAAGATCTCTGGAGTCAACGGAATCCGTATCCTTCATCATCACCTGTCCGTCTACCTGTCTACCTGTCTGCCTGTCTGTCAGTCAGTCAGTAGTTTCCTCAGCCTTCCTCAGATGTCTGTATGGTTTTGGAGGTTTTGGGTCATCAGCTGTTAAAATGGATCATTAAGTCAAACTACATGGGACTTCCTCTAATCTGCGTCAAGACCATCATCAGACAGGTAACGCACACACTTACTGATGAACAAACACACACCTGACCTCTGTGACCCTGACGTGACCCCAGCGACCCTGACATGACCCCGGCGACCCTGACGTGACCTTGGCGTAACCCCGGCGACCCCAACGTGACCCCGGCGTAACCCCAGCAACCCCGACTTGACCCCGGCGACCCTGACGTGACCCCGGCGACCCCGACGTGACCTCAGTGGCTTGGACATGTTCACCTTTTTGTAACTCGGCTGTGTGCTTGCAGGTGCTGCAGGGTCTGGACTACCTCCACACTAAATGTAAGATCATCCACACTGATATCAAACCAGAGAACATCTTATTGGATGTTGATGAGGTTTACATCAGGAGATTGGCAGCTGAGGCAACCATCTGGCAGAGAGCTGGGGCTCCGCCCCTTCTGGGTCGTCAGGTGAGTACAAGCTGTGAGATTGGTCAAAACTTTAATTCAGTAAAGTGAATGCTGGTGTGATTTAAAGTGATCACACTGTTTGACTCCAGACCCTGCTGGTGTGCCTGGCCAAAAGGTTTTTGTAGATAACGAGAATAAAGACTCCTCCGTGTACCTGAGACCTGAAGGAGTCCCAGTGGGGTCCCAGTCTAGATGTGACCTGAAGGAGTCCCAGTCTAGATGTGACCTGAACCCTCAGTCATCACTCTGAGTGGATTCATAAAGATGCCTTCAGTTAAATGAGCTTCTCTGGAGTTCACTTTGAGTTTGGTTTTCCACCAGAGTCAGATGGCAGTGTTACTGGGAGCTGTGGTTTCCACTGAGTTCAGCCTGTCTGTCTCTCTGTCTGCTAACTAAGCTGTCTCCTTCTCTTTTCCCTTTTTACACAGTTCTTACTTCTCTTGTCTATCTTTCTATCTGTCTGTCTGTCTGTCTATCTATCTATCTGTCTGTCTGTCTGTCTGACTGTCTGTTTCCACTCTTCAATCTTTATTTCCTCTGTTTCTGATGTTATCTTCCTGTCTCTCTCTCTCCCTGTCTGTCTGCCTATACGTGTTTTCTAGTCAGCACGGCTCCCAGAGATCTACAGGTGAGTGTCCAGGTGTGATGCCTGCTGTGTTCTCATTGGTTCTCTATATCGGGTAGAGAACTAGTTCAGACAAAAGCTGCAATCACTGGTTTGATCCCAGTACAACACACACTCTATATCCTGTGATGGTGACATCACTGGTTTGATCCCAGTATGTTTTCTCTGCTTCTTTCAATCAAAGACAAAATACACATTTGAGCACAAAGTGTGTGCGTGTATTCAGCAGTGTGTAGTTTCAGTAACACTGTGTGTGTGTGTGTGTCTGTGTGTGTGTGTGTAGGTGGGTAAGCTGTCTAAGAACAAGAAGAAGAAGATGAAGAGGAAAGCAAAGCGTCAACAGAGACTTTTGGAAGAGAGACTGGAGGACATACAGGTACTACTGTAATACTACTGTAATGTTACTGTAGTACTACTGTAATACTGTAATGTTACTGTAGTACTACTGTAATACTGCTGTAATACTACTGTAATGTTACTGTAGTACTACTGTAATACTGTAATGTTACTGTAGTACTACTGTAATACTGCTGTAATACTACTGTAATGTTACTGTAGTACTACTGTAATACTACTGTAATACTACTGTAATACTACTGTCATGTTACTGTAGTACTACTGTAATACTACTGTCATACTACTGTAGTACTACTGTAATACTACTGTAATACTACTGTAATACTACTGTCATGTTACTGTAGTACTACTGTAATACTACTGTAATACTACTGTAATGTTACTGTAGTACTACTGTAATACTACTGTAATGTTACTGTAGTACTACTGTAATACTACTGTAATGTTACTGTAATACTACTGTAATACTACTGTAATACTACTGTAATACTACTGTCATGTTACTGTAGTACTACTGTAATACTACTGTCATACTACTGTAGTACTACTGTAATACTACTGTAATACTACTGTAATACTACTGTCATGTTACTGTAGTACTACTGTAATACTACTGTAATGTTACTGCAGTACTACTGTAATACTACTGTAATGTTACTGCAGTACTACTGTAATGTACTGCAGTACTACTGTAATGTTACTGCAGTGCTACTGTAATGTTACTGCAGTGCTACTGTAATGTTACTGTAATACTGCTGTAATACTACTGCAATACACTACTGCAATACTACTGTAGTACTACTGCAATACTACTGCAATACACTACTGCAATACTACTTATTACTCAGGTCTGAGGGGATCTAGTGGTGATGAACTGTTGTGACTTTAGAACTGATTTAGCGGTGA
>NC_072449.1:67500-110000 GCF_027596085.1 Anoplopoma fimbria | reverse complement strand
GTGACGTACACACACTGTGACGTACACACACTGACGTACAGACACTGACGTACACACACTGACGTACAGACACTGACGTACACACACTGTGACGTACACACACTGTGACGTACACACACTGTGACGTACACACACTGACGTACACACACACACTGACGTACACACACTGTGTCGTACACACACTGTGACACACACACACACACACACACTGACGTACACACACACACACTGACGTACAGACACTGACGTACACACACACACACTGACGTACAGACACTGACGTACACACACTGTGACGTACACACGTGACACACACACTGACACACACACACACACTGTGACGTACACACACACACTGACGTACACACACACACACTGACGTACAGACACTGACGTACACACACACACAGTGACGTACACACACTGTGACGTACACACACTGTGACGTACACACACACACACTGACGTACTGACATACACACACCCACAGTGACGTACACACACTGTGACGTACACACACACACACTGACGTACAGACACTGACGTACACACACAGTGACGTACACACACTGACGTACACACACAGTGACGTACACACACAGTGACGTACACACACTGTGACGTACACACACTGTGACGTACACACACAGTGACGTACACACACTGTGACGTACACACACAGTGACGTACACACAGTGACGACGTGACACACACACAGTGACGTACACACACTGACGTACACACACACTGACGTACACACACAGTGACGTACACACACTGACGTACACACACAGTGACGTACACACACAGTGACGTACACACACACTGACGTACACACACACTGACGTACACACACTGTGACGTACACACACTGACGTACACACACTGTGACGTACACACACACACACACTGTGACGTACACACACTGTGCCTTGTACACACACACTGTGCCGTGTACACACAGACACCCACTGATGTACACACAGACACACACTGATGTACACACATTGTGTTGAGGAGTGTTATAAATCTCTGTCAGTGTTGATTTCATGTGATGAGGGAAGTTATCACCTCCACTGTCTGACGGCTCTGATCAGTGGATCGATTGATTGACGATGAATGATGATGATTGGTCGTTGGATACATTTAAAGAGCAATTCAACTACGGCCGTTCAAAACGTCTGGTTCATAACGTCTTCAACACGTCCCGTTCAAAACGTCCCGTTCATAACGTCCCGTTCATAACGTCTTCAACACGTCCCGTTCAAAACGTCCCGTTCATAACGTCCCGTTCAAAACGTCCCGTTCATAACGTCCCGTTCAACTCGTCCCGTTCAACACGTCCCGTTCAACACGTCCCGTTCATCACGTCCCGTTCATCACGTCCTCAACTCGTCCCGTTCATAACGTCTTCAACACGTCCCGTTCATAACGTCTTCAACTCGTCCTGTTCATCACGTCTTCAACTCGTCCCGTTCATCACGTCCCGTTCAAAACGTCCAGGTGAAACTTCCCTCCTTTAGAAATCATTTTCTGAAAGTTGGTGTTTTTCTTGTTACTGATGATTTTACTTTTTTTTTCTTGTTCCTCTGATTTGACTGATTTTCTGCCTCACGGTTTCCAGCTGAGTTCTGCTGTTTCTGTTGATTTGTGCTGAGTTTGTATTTGACAGACTCCTCCCTTATTGATCATTGAATATTGATCAGAGATTTGTGAGACTCCTGAACCTCCCCGATGATGATAATGAGGATGACTTTAGGTTTAGATGAGCACACTGTAGCATACGACCCTCACACTGACTCTGAAATTGTTGTTTGCATTGACAGTATTGACGACAGTATTGATCTCTGTAGCTGAAAGTGAAACAGAGTTGTCCTCAGATGACCTCTGACCTGTCCACCTGCTCTCACCTGTTTCTCTGTTCATGTAATAAATAGTGCCTTGAAATGAACCGCCCCTCTTCCCTGTCATAGTGACATCACCAGACATTGATATTTTTTACATTTGTCTGTGTGGAGTATTTCTTCTTCTGTAAAAATAAAGATGAATGCTGAAAGATGAAAGTGTGTCGGGTAGTTTGCTTTGACCTCTGACCTTTGACCTGTGCTGCTCCAGGAGGATAGGACACTTGACCCCATGTGTGCAAATGGTTAATGTTAAGTTTAAGATCAGGCTGTGCTGCCTAAACCAGGCTGTGCTGCCTAAACCAATCGAGTCCAGAGCTGCTTCCCCCCCCGAGGAACCGGCAACAACGATGTCTTCCAGAAACATGAACAAAAGCAGATCCCTAAACACAGAGTCCAAAACTCAAACATGCCGAATGTCCAGCGAGCGTTACGACATACTATACTATGACACACTATATAATAATAATAATAATAATAATCAATCCTTTATTAGTCCCACAATGGGGAAATTATTTCTCTGCATTGAACCATCCCGGAGGAGCAGTGGGCTGCAATGAAGCGCCCGGGGAGCAACTTGGGGTTAGGTGTCTCGCTCAAGGACACCTCGGCATGTTGCCGGTAGAGGGGTTTGAACCACCAACCTTGTGGTTACGGGACAAGCGCTCTACCTCATGTGCCACAGCCGCCCCTATGACACACTATACTATGACACACTATACTATGACACACTATACTATGACACACTACTATGACACACTATACTATGACACACTATACTATGACACACTATACTATGACACTATACTATGACACACTATACTATGACACACTATACTATGACTATACTATGACACACTATACTATGACACACTATACTATGACTATACTATGACTATACTATGACATACTATACTATGACACACTATACTATGACTTTCTAGTGTTGGTCGTGTGAGTGGTTAGTTTGTTTGATTCTTTGAGCTCTTCAGAGTTAAATTGTTACTTCTGTTAATTAGTGTTGCTTTCCTTTTTAAAATAAGAAGTTTTCAGTTGTATTTTGAGCATTTAAGTTCGTTGTTAATAAAATTCCAATTTTGTTTATTCATCTATTGCCCATGATTCTAATGTACATGCTATGACTTCATATCATGATTCTTTTTTTCACTTTTATGACATAGAATACGATGACAACATACTTTCACCCATTTTTGAAACATTGGAAACATCAAAAGCTCTGAATGAAACTAAAAGACATTCAGCCCTAGTACAATGTGATGCGTCATTGTGTGAAGTGAAGGTCAAATATATGTCATAATATAGAGTAACAGTCAGACTATAGAGTGAGGACACACCACAGTAAAGTCAACAGGTTTAATATAAAAACAACCAGAGGAACAAGAGGAAGTCAGGGAGATGAAGCTTCTCTCTTCAGGTCCATTTTCTTGTCTTCCACACCTCCATTAAGACACCTTTGTTAGGGTTAGGATGGGGTTGTCGCACACAGACCCATCCTAAAAGTGAAATGTCAGCTGATTCTGAGTTCAATAGTTCATTCTGCGCTACGTCTTCCTCATCACTTCTTCTTACGCACAACCGTCCAGCCGGCCTCTTCATCAGGAGGAGGAGGATCTCGGCTACTGACTGATGAACTGGAGGATTCACACTCCATCACCTAAACACAGAAAGATGGTGAAAGGTGAAAGTTTAGCTAACAACAGGTGAAAGTTTCACGAGCGAGCAGGTGGAAGCTCTGGGAGCAGTAGAGCAGTGACAGAAGTGGCGCTCTAGGAAACGTTCCTCGCCTCAAAGCCTGGTTCTCTGTTCTCGGTTGACGTTTAGTGATCTGGACTTTAGTTTTCGTTCCGCTGCCTTCATGGTGTTAACGGGTGTTAAAGCGCTTTGAGTGATCAGAAGACTCAAAGAGCTAAACAAGTTAATTTCACTATGACACCACACTATGACATCAGAGCTCTGTGTTTGTCAAGTTAAACTGACCAATAAGAGGAGAGTGAGTGTGTCAGGTGAGCCTTACCTGTGTTTCATCATTGCTGTCTTCATCAGAATGTGTGGGCGGAGCTGTGACCTTTGCCCTCTGACTCTTGTTCTGTGTGAGAGAGCTGATGGAGTGTTGGAGCTGCTGTAGCGCCCCCTGCTGCCACTGACTGAACGCCTGTAGCAGACTGTCACACACCTGGAAATACAGGTGGATCAGGGTTTACATCATGACTGACACCTTTCAGAGCTGAAGTCAGAGCTTCCTGTGTTAAAGCTGCATTCTCTCTCCTGTCCAGCAGGGGGCGACTCCTCTGGTTGTATAGAAGTCTATGAGAAAATGACTCTACTTCTCTCTTGATTTATTCCCTCAGTAAACATTGTAAACATGAGTTTATGGTCTCAATCTCTAGTTTCAAGTCTTCTTCAATACAGCATGATGTTCATTTAGTAAATGATGCTCCATTTAGAGTCAAACAGACCATAAAGCAGGGGATGCTTTAGGGCGGGGCTACACACTGATTGACAGGTCCACACCACAGCATTGAACTTTAACCCTTTGACAGATCAGAGTTCAATGAAATGTTTTTCCATAAATTGTCTTATTGAGGGTTGGGTTGTAATTAGCTCCGCCCTCTAGTGTTACTTTATCAACAAATCAATGACCATGTCCATTTGTGTCTACGCTCTACGGTCATGTGACCAATAAACAGTCTCTTTAACTGTAAGAACGTCTTAAAGGTTCTGTAAGAACGTCTTAAAGGTTCCGTCTGATCTGAAGTCAGATTTTCATCAGAAACGTTTAATATTATACAATACCATCATTAATCCAATTAAATAAGAACTCTGGGAGTCGGTCAGTTTATGACAACTATTTTACATTGTGTGTGTGTGTGTGTTTATGTGTGTGTACCTCAGGTAAACTCCCATCATCCACCACTGTGTCAAACTCCTGATCCATCAGTTCAGCAATGAAGTCCTCCACCTCACACTGCTGCAGGTCAGCTGATCACACACACACACACACACACACACACACACACACACACACACACACACACACACACACACACACACACACACTATAATAGTTTTCTATTTGTATATATAATATTTTCAGTTACTGTGAATTCTTTTTATTGCTCATTTGCTTATTTATAATACTTATTTTGATCTTGTTTGCACTATATCTACTATACCTTATCTGATCTTACACACACACACATTAGAGTTTAATCACAGTAATTAGTTTAAATTCAGTTTCTGGAGGTACTCTGTTCTCTATCTGCTCAGAGTACCTGAACAGGTAGAGAACAGAGTACCTGAACAGGTAGTGAACAGAGTACCTGAACAGAGTACCTGAACAGGTAGAGAACAGAGTACCTGAACAGAGTACCTGAACAGGTAGAGAACAGAGTACCTGAACAGGTAGTGAACAGTACCTGAACAGAGTACCTGAACAGGTAGAGAACAGAGTACCTGAACAGGTAGTAGAGTACCTGAACAGGTAGTGAACAGAGTACCTGAACAGGTAGAGAACAGAGTACCTGAACAGGTAGTGAACAGAGTACCTGAACAGGTAGAGAACAGAGTACCTGAACAGGTAGAGAACAGAGTACCTGAACAGAGTACCTGAACAGGTAGAGAACAGAGTACCTGAACAGAGTACCTGAACAGGTAGAGAACAGAGTACCTGAACAGGTAGAGAACAGAGTACCTGAACAGGTAGTGAACAGAGTACCTGAACAGGTAGTGAACAGAGTACCTAGAGAACAGAGTACCTGAACAGGTAGTGAACAGAGTACCTGAACAGAGTACCTGAACAGGTAGAGAACAGAGTACCTGAACAGAGTACCCGAACAGGTAGAGAACAGAGTACCTGAACAGGTAGTGAACAGAGTACCTGAACAGGTAGAGAACAGAGTACCTGAACAGGTAGAGAACAGAGTACCTGAACAGGTAGAGAACAGAGTACCTGAACAGGTAGAGAACAGAGTACCTGAACAGGTAGTGAACAGAGTACCTGAACAGGTAGAGAACAGAGTACCTGAACAGGTAGAGAACAGAGTACCTGAACAGGTAGAGAACAGTAGTCGAATTCATAAATCAATCAGCCAATCAATAAATGACAAAACACCCTAGTATAAATACATATAATAAACAGCTGTTGACAGGTTACTATGGTTACCTACCATTGTCATGGAAATACTGCTGGACTACACCCACCATCCAATCAGCTTTCTGCTGCCCGTACACGCCTCCAAACCCGTTGTCCACGGCGATCTGAGGACCAAACAAACATTTCAACATTTGTGAATCTTTTCTCTGTTGATGTCTCACATCAGTCCTGGACCCCCCCACAGAGGGCCCCGAGTCCTGGACCCCGAGTCCTGGACCCCCCCCACAGAGGGCCCCGAGTCCTGGACCCCCCCACAGAGGGCCCCGAGTCCTGGACCCCGAGTCCTGGACCCCCCACAGAGGGCCCCGAGTCCTGGACCCCGAGTCCTGGACCCCAGTCCTGGACCCCGAGTCCCCCCCACAGGGCCCCGAGTCCTGGACCCCCCACAGAGGGCCCCGAGTCCTGGACCCCCCCACAGAGGGCCCCGAGTCCTGGACCCCGAGTCCTGGACCCCCCTACAGAGGGCCCCGAGTCCTGGACCCCCCCACAGAGGGCCCCGAGTCCTGGACCCCCCACAGAGGACCCCGAGTCCTGGACCCCGAGTCCTGGACCCCCCCACAGAGGGCCCCGAGTCCTGGACCCCCCCGAGTCCTGGACCCCCTACAGAGGGCCCCGAGTCCTGGACCCCCACAGAGGGCCCCGAGTCCTGGACCCCCTGGCGGAGCTAGCCTGTTAGCATTGGCCTGTTAGCATTAGCTTGTTAGCATTAGCTTGTTAGCATTAGCTTGTTAGCATTAGCCTGTTAGCATTGGCCTGTTAGCATTGGCCTGTTAGCATTGGCCTGTTAGCATTAGCCTCTTAGCATTAGCCTGTTAGCATTAGCTTCTTAGCATTAGCCTGTTAGCATTAGCTTCTTAGCATTAGCCTGTTAGCATTAGCCTGTTAGCATTAGCTTGTTAGCATTAGCCTGTTAGCATTAGCCTGTTAGCATTAGCCTGTTAGCATTAGCCTGTTAGCATTAGCCTGTTAGCATTAGCCTGTTAGCATTAGCCTGTTAGCATCGCCCCGTCCGTGCCACAATGAGTGAGTCGGTAGCAGTCGGTCCGGTGTGTTCTCTGTCTCTGTCGGTTCCTTCTCGACTCATATTTACCTGTAGAACCGGCCACGTGTGGAGAACCGCTCTCACTGCCTCCGTGAGGAGCTCACGCGATGCTGCGGAGGCCGCCATGTTGGATCTGACAGACAGAACCAGTAGAGTGAAGAAAGAGATCAGGATCAGACAGAACCAGTAGAGTGAAGAAAGAGATCAGGATCAGACAGAACCAGTAGAGTGAAGAAAGAGATCAGGATCAGACAGAACCAGTAGAGTGAAGAAAGAGATCAGGATCAGACAGAACCAGTAGAGTGAAGAAAACACACACACACACACACACACACACACACACACACACACACACACACACACACACACACATGTATGTATATATATATATATATATATATATATATATATATATATATATATATATATATATATATATATATATGAACATATCTCAGTAAATATATAGGTTCTATACATATATATATATATATATATATACACATACACATAACCCCAACATACAGCGGGTACAATAAGTATTGAACACGTCACCATTTTTCTCAGTAAATATATTTCTAAAGGTTCTATTGACATGAAATGTTCACCAGATGTCGGTGACAACTCAAGTAATCCATACATACAAAGAAAACCAAACAAATAAGTTCAGAAATTAAGTTATGTGTAATAAAATGGAATGACACAGGGAAAAAGTATTGAACACGCTTACTGAAATGTATTTAATACTTGGTACAGAAGCCTTTGTTGGTGATGACAGCTTCAAGACGCCTCCTGTATGGAGAAACTAGTGGCATGCATTGCTCAGGTGTGATTTTGGCCCATTCTTCCACACAAACAGTCTTCAGATCTTGAAGGTTCCGTGTTCCTCTTCTATGAACTCTGATCTTTAGTTCTTTCCATAGAGTTTCTATTGGATTCAAGTCAGGTGATTGGCTGGGCCATTCTAGCAGCTTTATTTTCTTTCTCTGAAACCAATGGAGAGTTTCCTTGGCTGTGTGTTTGGGATCATTGTCTTGCTGAAATGTCCACCCTCGTTTCATCTTCATCATCCTGCTAGATGGCAGCAGATTTTTATCAAGAATGTCTCGGTACATTTTTCCATTCATCCTTCCTTCAATTATATGAAGTTTGCCAGTGCCGTATGCTGAGAAACAGCCCCACACCATGATGTTCCACCTCCAAACTTCACTGTTGGTCTGGTGTTTTTGGGGTGATGTGCAGTGCCATTTGACCTCCAAACATGGTGTGTATTATGGCCTCCAAAGAGTTCCATGTTGGTCTCATCTGACCAGACTATATTCTCCCAGTATTTCACAGGCTTGTCTAAATGTTGTGCAGCAAACTTTAAACGAGCTTCAACATGCTTTTTCTTCAGCAGTGGAGTCTTGCGTGGTGAGCGTGCATACAGGCCACGGCGGTTGATGCATTACTTATTGTTTTCTGTGAAACAATTGTACCTGCTGATTCCAGGTCTTTCTGAAGCTCTCCACTAGTGCTCCTTGGCTCTTGGACAACTCTTCTGATAATTCTTTTCACTCCTCTGTCAGAAATCTTGTGAAGAGCACCTGGTCGTGGCCGGTTTATGGTGAAATGATGTTCTTTCCACTTCCGAACAGTGCTCACTGGAACATTCAGAAGTTTAGAAATCCTTCTGTAACCAATGCCATCAGTATGTTCTGCAACAATAAGGTTGTGAAGGTCTTGAGAGAGCTCTTTGCTTTTACCCATCATGAGATGTTTCTTGTGTGACACCTTGGTAGTGAGACACCTTTTTATAGGCCATCAGTTGGGACTGAACCAGCTGATATTCATTTGCACTGACAAGGGGCAGGACTGCTTTCTAATTACTGATAGATTTCAGCTGGTGTCTTGGCTTTCCATGCCTTTTTGCACCTCCCTTTCTTCATGTGTTCAATACTTTTTCCCTGTGTCATTCCATTTTATTACACATAACTTAATTTCTGAACTTATTTGTTTGGTTTTCTTTGTATGTATGGATTACTTGGGTTGTTACCGACATCTGGTGAAAATGTCAATAGCACCTTTAGAAATATATTTACTGAGAGAAATGGTGACGTTTTCAATACTTATTTTACCCGTTGTATATAATATAAGTGCTGAAAAACAACCAGATCAATAAAGGTGTCTCTTAATCATCTCCATCATTTCTATTAATATTTATTTAAGTAGAGAGTGGTTCGTTCTAATGATGGACGGCTGAGGTGTGACGTCAGGACTGTCCAGCAGGAGGCAGCAGCTCTCCTCATACATCTTATATACATTATCTTAATAATAATAATAATTAAGCCTTTATTAGTCCCACAAGGGGGAAATTACGATTCTCTGCATTGAACCATCCCAGAGGAGCAGTGGGCTGCAATGAAGCGCCCGGGGAGCAACTTGGGGTTAGGTGTCTTGCTCAAGGACACCTCGGCATGTTGACAGTAGAGGGGTTCGAACCACCAACCTTGTGGTTGGGGGACGTGCGCTCTACCTCGTGTGCGCCGATCCATGGTGAGTGGTGCTGAAGTCACAGGTTTGATCCCCAGAGCTGCTCCTCACCTGTAGAACTGAGGTCAGCTTCAACAGCCTTCAAAGAACAAACAGGATGTCACAGAAACAGTGACTGTTAGATCTGTAGGCTTTATTCATATGTGTTGTTAAATATATATTTATGTGTTAATGTACGTGTATCTGGTATTGTATTGTATCCTTTGTTCTCTTAACGTCTGACAGTGAAACATTTTGCTCGTTTGTATAAACAACCTTTATTATTATTATTATTATTATTACAATTATTATTATTATTATTATTATTATTACTATTATTACTACTATAATTACTATTATTATTATTATTATTACTATTATTATCATTATTACTATTATTATTATTACTGTTATTATTATTATTATTATTACTACTATTATTACTATTATTATTAATATTACTATTATTATTATTATTATTATTATTACCATTATTATTATTATTACTATTATTATTACTACTATTATTACTATTATTATTAATATTACTATTATTATTATTACCATTATCAACCACACAAGATACATTTTTTAACAAATTAAACTTTTATTGCATTAAATGAAACAATGTAGTTTTACGGACTACAAACACAGAAAATTAGGATTTTCTACAAAATGTGGTGTTTGATGTCAAAACTAAGAGCATCAGCTCTTTGATCAGGTGACAGCCAAAGCTTTCACATCATGCAATGGGTCTTGCAGTCAGTGGAGAGTCAAGTCTGTCACAAATGTGACCTGCATGCATCGTGCAGCGATGGAGGAGGATTGATAATATGAGTTTATGGTCTCAATCTCTAGTTTCAAGTCTTCTTCAATACAGCATGATGTTCATTTAGTAAATGATGCTCCATTTAGAGTCAAACAGACCAGAAAGCAGGGGATGCTTTAGGGCGGGGCTACACACTGATTGACAGGTCCACACCACAGCGTTCTCCGGTCCGGGTCTCATCAAAGATCACTGGAACATTTTGGTCCTAAAATGATTTATTCAGCGTACAGTTATATTTAGTTTCACTTCTGGTTGCAAAAGAACAAATGGCGACACCCAAAATTATGTTTTTGAGGCTTCAAAATGGTGGTCCGCAAAACAATGGATGACATCACAGTTTCTTATTCTACTCATTTTATATTAAAGAGTTTGTTCTCAGGGAGACTGAAGAGTTTCAGTCATTACATCTCAGATATAGAGAGATTATTTAATAAAAGTTTTCTATATATTTATTAGTAATCGTGTCTTTATTCATTTTATCAGTTCAGTAGAAGAAACAAAAGAGAATCAGTGAAGATCAGACGAATGATTCAATAATTCATCGTCTGCTCCGTCTAAAATATTAAATCCTTCAACATGAATCAATAAATAAATGAATGAGTGAGTGAAAGAGTGAGAGAGAGTGAGAGAGTGAGAGTGACAGAGAGTGAGAGAGTGAGAGAGAGAGAGTGAGTGAATGAGAAAGTGGGTGAATGAGTGAGAGAGTGAGTGAGAGAGTGAGAGAGGAGGAGGAGTCAGAGAACATTACACTCTGGTCTGAGTTGAACCAGTTCACATTAACTCATGTTGCTGAAAACTAGCTGCAGATGAATCAGTGACCTCTGAAGGAGCTGATCTTTAGTTTCAGAGAGCTGAAGCACGACTCTCCAGACTGAAATGGATCTGTAGTAATCCAGTACATTATTATAGTAAACTAGTGCCTTCATCAATAGGTTCTAGTCACATTATTATAGTAAACTAGTGCCTTCATCAATAGGTTCTAGTCACATTATTATAGTAAACTAGTGCCTTCATCAATAGGTTCTAGTCACATTATTATAGTAAACTAGTGCCTTCATCAATAGGTTCTAGTCACATTATTATAGTAAGTACTGTAATATATATGTAGTACTGTAATATATTTGTAGTACTGTAATATATATGTAGTACTGAAGTGTAAATGTAGTACTGTAATATATATGTAGTACTGAACTGTAAATGTAGTACTGTAATATATATGTAGTACTGTAATATTTATGTAGTACTGTAATATATATGTAGTACTGTAATATTTATGTAGTACTGCACTGTAAAAGTAATACTAACACTCGGCTGAAACTTGGCCACAGTCAGTCAGCGATCAGTGAAACTGCTGAATCAGCTTCCAAAATAAAAGCCTATTCAGAAAATAAATACAAATAAATGTAACAGTCAACTGTGATCAATACTTCAATGTTTACTTTCTCCTGATGGTCCACCTGTCCCTCCAGGTGAGTCCTGTCTCTACAGTTGAGTCCTATCTCTACAGGTGAGTCCTGCCCCTCCAGGTGAGTCCTGTCCCTCCAGGTGAGTCCTGTCTCTTAGGCGTCCATGTTTGAATCCACACTGGTATATATAGAAGCTCAGAATGAACAGGTAAGTCCTTCAGGTGAGTTTGACGGTCCAACAGACTGGACTGGACCAGTTTGACCAGTTGAAGTTGTTGTCACATCAGAATAAATATTTAATATTCATCTTGCTCAGAATTAAAGTCAGTGCTGAGTTGACTCTTTGTATCAGATATAAATTAAACCAGCTGATGTCTGAACTCTGCTGCTGGTTAACTGCTAGCTTAACTAACTAACAGGACTAGTCCTCACATGTTATGTGTGTAAACATTTTAATTAGTGGTGTAACAGTTCAGTAAACCAACCATCATTTTTGTGATTTAGTCTTTTGTGATAAAGACGGAGCATTACCAACGTTTTTTATGGATCATTTTGAACACACACCTGAACACACACCTGGACACACACCTGGACACACACCTGAACACACATCTGAACACACACCTGGACACACACCTGAACACACCACCCTGAGAAGGAAGTTTTATTCTGCTGTCATGACAACGCCTCCTGGGAGGACTTCCTGTCTGAAACACAAAGACTCCTGAATTTCACAATAAAAGCCATTGGATAGTTTTATTTTGATGTGTTGTTGGTCCGAGTGTTTGTGTGCATGTGTGGGACCATGTGATCTTCGTGATGACGATGTCATCAGGCTCTGAACAGGAACTGGTCGGTAGCTACCTGAAAAGAGAGAATAAAAACTGAGTGAGGGGTCGGTACCATCTAGAACCCTAACCCTCCTCTTAACGGTCCTACTGGTTATCTGGTTTAACTAACCCTAACAACATTACATTACATTACAGTCATTTAGCAGACGCTTTTATCCAAAGCGACTTACAATAAGTGTATTCAACATAGGTATTCAAGAGAACTACTCGTCACCAGAAGTCATAAGTGCTTCTCCTGTCTTAAACAAGCATCTAAGAGCATAAACCAGAGCAAAAGTATAGTGCAGAAGCAAATTACTACGAAAACAATAAGTGCAATAAACCAATACAAATACAATAAGTGCAACGACTGATACGAATACAATAAGTGCAACAAACTAATACGAATGCAATAAGTGCTACAAGGAAGGCTCAGGGTAGTACTTCTTGAAGAGGTGAGGTTAAAGATGGGCAGCGACTCTGCTGTTCTGACGTCAGTGGGGAGTTCATTCCACCACTGAGGGGTCAGGACAGAAAAAAGCTGTGACCGGGTCGATCGGCTGCAGGGACCTCTGAGCAACGGGGCAACCAATCGCCCCGAGGCAGCAGAGCGAAGTGGTCGGGCAGGGGTGTAGGGCTTGACCAAGGCCTGGAGATAGGAAGGAGCTGTTCCTTTCACTGCCCTGTAGGCTAGCACCAGAGACTTAAACTGGATGCGAGCTCTTACAGGGAGCCAGTGTAGAGAACGGAGAAGGGAAGTTGTGTGAGAGAACTTGGGGCGATTGAACACCAGACGAGCTGCAGCTTTCTGGACAAGCTCCAGAGGTCTGATGGCCGACGCCGGGGCTCCGGCAAGTAGTGAGTTGCAGTAGTCCAGGCGGGAGATGACAAGAGCCTGGATGAGCACCTGCGCCGTCTCGTCAGTGAGGAAGGGGCGAATCCTCCTGATGTTGTAGAGGAGGAGTCTGCAGGAGCGTGTGACCGATGCAATGTTTGCTGAGAACGACAGTTGGTTGTCCAGGGTCACACCCAGATTCCTCACAGTCCGAGTTGGGCTCACCACGGCATCATCAATGGTGATGGACAGGTCTCGGTGTGGGCAGCCCTTCCCCGGGAGGAACAGTAGCTCGGTTTTGTCCAGGTTGAGCTTCAGGTGGTGTGTCGCCATCCACTTCGAGATGTCAGCTAAGCACGCAGCAATGACAAGACCAGCTGGGTGTCATCGGCATAACAATGGTAGGAGAAGTCATGCGAACGAATAACAGAACCCAGAGATGTTGTGTAGAGCAAGAAGAGAAGGGGGCCCAGAACTGAACCTTGTGGAACCCCCGTAGTCAGCATGCGTGGTTCCGACACAGCCCCCCTCCATGTCACCTGGTAGGATCAGGTAGGATGCAAACAGGGAGAGTGCAGAGCCTGAGACGCCCATCCCCTCGAGGGTGGAGAGGAGGATCTGGTGGTTCACTGTGTCAAACGCCGCTGACAGGTCCAGGAGAATCAGGACAGAGGAGAGAGAGTTCATTCTCGCGGCGTGAAGCGACTCTGTCACCGCAAGGAGGGCTGTCTCTGTCGAGTGACCCACCTTGAACCCAGACTGGTGGGGGTCCAAGAGGTTGTTCTGGTGGAGGTAGGAAGACAGTTTTTTAGAGACAGCGTGTTCAAGTGTTTTGGATAGAAAGGGTAGAAGAGAAACTGGTCTGAAGTTCTTGACATCAGAGGGGTCAAGTGATGGTTTCTTCAGAAGGGGGGTGACTCTGGCAGTCTTGAAAGCCGAGGGAAAGCATCCCGAGATGAGAGATGTGTTGATGAGGTGGGTGAGGAAAGGAAGGAGTTCAGTGGCAATAGACTGAAGAAGAGGGGAGGGGATCAGGTCAAGGGAGCACGTGGTGGGGCGGTTAGATGTAACAAGGTCGAGGACCTCGTTAGGGGAGAGGGGAGCAAAATAGGGTAAGATGGGGTGTGGAGAGGGAAGGGGGAGCTGAGGGGGAAGAGCTGGAGAGGGTAGAGAGGGAGAGGGTGGACAGGGAGAGGGGGGCTGAGAGAAGGAGGATCTGATATTGTTTACCTTCTTGTCAAAGAAGTTGGCGAAATCATCAGGGAGAAGGGAGGAAGTAGGAGGAGGGGGTGGGGGTTGGAGGAGTGAAGAGAAAGTTACGAAGAGTTTTTTGGGATTGGAAGCAGAGGTTAGGATTTTAGAGCGGAAGAAAGCTGCTTTAGCAGTAGCTAGAGAGGAGGAAAAAGTGGAAAGGAGAGATTGGAAGTTAAGAAGGTCCTCCGGGAGTTTGCCTCTTCTCCGTTGCTCACAACCAGACCCTCTAAAGGGTCCTACTGGTTATCTGGTTCAACTAACCCTAACAACCAGACCCTCTAAAGGGTCCTACTGGTTATCTGGTTTAACTAAACCTACTGCTGCTCAGCTGTTAACATCAACATGAATCTTTAATGAGCTGCTGAAATATTCAGCAGCTCATTAAAATATCTGCAGCAGCTTCCAGACGACAGGAATCATCTTCGTCCTGTTCAACACACAAACGTGTCGGCTCTGCCTCCCGACCATATAAGGACATAAACTCTGCCCCCTGTCTGTCAATCATTAGACCGAGTAGAAAAAGATTATTTTTCATAAATCCGATCATCCTCCAGCTACTCTACCTCTCAGAGCATTCTGGGAGATGTAGTTCCTGGTTCTGCTCCGTCCTCTACAATAAACAATATGTCAAATGATAATTCATATTTTTGAGAGCTTGAACAAATAAATAGTCCAGAAAACAGAAGGACACAGAACGATGCGTTAGTAACTGTACTTCTGTCTGTTAAACCGCTGACAGGATCAAACTCAGTGATGTCCCATAATACATCAGGCCCTACAGTCATCAGTGATGTCACAGAGTACACCTGTGCATCACTGCAGCCAGGTGAGCATTAAACTACTAGAGGTTACTGTTTATCAGCTGTGAGTCTGGATCCACCCCATCACTCACCTCCTGGTCTAAAGGTGGACTAATGTTCCACAACCAGAACACAGGCGGTCTGATGTGGACTGGACCGCGCAGGTGTTTACGTCATGTGACTAATAAACCAACGAATCAGCAAACACACAGTCACATCACGACTTCACCTTCATGTTCCCTACTTTAAATGGCTGGAGGCGTCTGATTGTCTGAACACAGTGCTAACATGCTAATGTTCCCATGTTCTCCATCTTTAGCTGTTACCGTGTTGTATCCTACTTATGTTCAGATTAGTCGTCTAGTCATTTTACTAGTCTGCACCAGAAATAAACATATTATTCATATTATTATGATTATTATAAGTGTATTAATGTAGACATTTAAATTACATGTCGACATATTATCTCACTGAAACTGGCTTATTAGCTAGCTAGCTGGCTAGCAGGTATAAAAGAGACTAAAGCTAGCAACCTAGCGTGCAATGATCACTGAATCAAACTCTAAGCGACACCAAACACTGACTCTTCTTAGTCCTCGCTAACGTCTCATCAGTGAGGCACATTCATACCTGGACAGAGCAGACTTATTGATTTATTATACTTAGACTTATTGATCTTAGCCGCATTTGAAATACAATTTGGTTATTGAAAAATCCATCCATCCATCCATCCATTTCCTTCCACTTATCCGGGGCTGGGTCGCGGGGGCAGCAAGCTAAGGAGGGTCCTCCAGACGTCCTTCTCCCCAGCAACACTTTCCAGCTCCTCCTGGGGAACCCCGAGGCGTTCCCAGGCCAGACGAGATGTATAATCTCTCCAGCGTGTTCTGGGTCTACCCCGGGGCCTCTTACCAGTTGGACGTGCCTGGAAAACCTCTAAAGGGAGGCGTCCAGGAGGCATCCTGATCAGATGCCCGAGCCACCTCAGCTGGCCCCTTTCGACGCGAAGGAGCAGCGGCTCTACTCCGAGCTCCCTCCGGATGTCTGAGCTCCTCAACCTATCTCTAAGGCTGAGCCCAGCCACCCTACGAAGGAAGCTCATTTCGGCCGCTTGTATTCGCGATCTCATTCTTTCGGTCACTACCCAAAGCTCATGACCATAGGTGAGGGTTGGAACGTAGATGGACTGGTAAATCGAGAGCTTTGCCTTTCGGCTCAGCTCCTTCTTCACCAAAACGGTCCGGTACAACGCCCGCATCACTGCTGACGCTGCACCGAACCGCCTGTCCATCTCCCGCTCCATTTTACCCTCACTCGTGAATAAGATCCCGAGATACTTGAACTCCCTCACTTGGGGCAGTGACTCACTCCCAACCCAGAGGGTGCAATCCACCGTTTTCCGGAAGAGAACCATGGCCTCAGACTTGGAGGTACTGACTCTCATCCCGACCGCTTCACACTCGGCTGTGAACCGCCCCAGTGCGTGCTGAAGGTCACGTTCTGAAGAAGCCAACAGAACCACATCATCTGCAAAAAGCAGGGATGCGATTCTGAGGTCCCCAAACCGGAAACTCTCCTCCCCCGGCTGCGCCTTGAAATCCTGTCCATGAAAATCACAAACAGGATTGGTGACAATGGGCAGCCCTGGCGGAGGCCAACACGCACTGGGAACAAGCTCGACTTTGTGCCGAGTATCCGGACACAGCTCTCACTTTGGTCATACAAGGACCGAATGGCTCGTAGTAACGAACCAGGTACCCCATATTCCCGCAGTACCCCCACAGGACTCCCCGAGGGACACGGTCGAAGGCCTTCTCCAAGTCCACAAAACACATGTAGACTGGATGAGCAAACTCCCATGCACCCTCCAACAGACCTGCAAGGGTAAAGAGTTGGTCCGCTGTTCCACGTCCAGGACGGAATCCGCATTGCTCCTCCTGAATCTGAGGTTCGACAATCGGACGGAGCCTCCTTTCCAGCACCCTGGAGTAAACTTTCCCGGGGAGGCTGAGCAGTGTGATACCCCTATAATTGGAGCACACTCTCCGGTCCCCCTTTTGAAAATGGGAACCACCACCCCGGTCTGCCACTCCACAGGCACTGTACCCGACTTCCACGCGACAGTGAAGAGACGTGTCAACCAAGACAGCCCAACAATGTCCAGAGCCTTTAGCATCTCCGGTCGAATCTCATCCACTCCTGGCGCTTTGCCGCTGAAGAGCTTTTTAACTACCTCAACGACCTCCGCCAGGCATATGGACGAGACTTCCCCTGAGTCTTCAGACTCTGCCTCTTCCACAGAGGACGTGTTGGTCGGGTTCAGGAGTTCCTCAAAGTGTTCTTTCCACCGCTCGACAATATCCCCAGTCCGGGTCTGCAGTTCTCCCCCTGCTGAGCACAGCCTGAGAAAAGCCCTGTTTCCCCTTTCTGAGTCGTCTCACGGTTTGCCAGAACTTCCTTGAGGCCATTCGAAAGTCCTTCTCCATGGCCTCGCCAAACTCCTCCCACACCCGGGTTTTGCCTCAGCAACCGCCGCAGCTGCAGCCCTTCTGGCCAACCGGTACCTGCCTGCTGATTCAGGAGACCCCTCGGCCAACCAAGCCCGAAAGGCCTCCTTCTTCAGCTTGACGGCCTCCTTCACCGCTGGTGTCCACCAGCGGGTTCTTGGATTGCCGCCACGACAGGCACCGATCGCCTTCCGACCACAACTCCTAGCAGCAGCTTCCACAATGGAGGATTTGAACATGGCCCACTCGGATTCCATGTCCCCAGCCTCCCCGGGATGCACGAGAAATTGTTCCGGAGGTGGGAGTTGAAGACCTTGCGGACAGGATCCTCAGCCAGACGTTCCCAGTTCACCCTCACTACACGTTTGGGTTTACTGGGTCTGTCCGGCAGCCTCCCCCGCCACCTGATCCAACTCACCACCAGGTGGTGATCAGTTGACAGCTCTGCTCCTCTCTTCACCCGAGTGTCCAAGACATACGGCCGCAGGTCTGATGACACAACTACAAAGTCGATCATAGACCTTTGGCCTAGGGTGTTCTGGTACCAAGTACACTTATGAACCTCCCTATGCTCAAACATGGTGTTTGTTATGGACAGTCCATGACTAGCACAGAAGTCCAACAACAAAGCACCACTCGGGTTCAGATCGGGCAGGCCGTTCCTCCCAATCACACCCCTCCAGGTTTCTCCGTCGTTACCCACGTGAGTGTTGAAGTCTCCCAGAAGAACTATGGAGTCCCCAGTCGGCGCCCTTTCCAGAACACCACCCAAGGACTCCAAGAAGGCCGCGTACTCCGAACTGCCGTTTGGTGCATAGGCACAAACAACAGTCAGAGACTTTCCTCCTGCGATTCCCAGTCGCAGAGGCGACCCTCTCGTTCTCCGGGGAGAACTCCAGAACAGCGGCGCTCAGCCGGGGGCTTGTGAGTATCCCCACACCCGCCCGGCGCCTCTCACCCTGGGCAACTCCGGAAAAGGAAAAAGTCCAGCCCCTCTCCAGGAGTTTGGTTCCAGAACCGGTGCTATGCGTGGAGGTGAGCCCAACTATATATCTAGCTGGTAGCGTTCCACCTCCCGCACCAGCTCCGGTTCCTTCCCCGCCAGAGAGGTGACATTCCACGTCCCTAGAGCTAGTCTGTGATGCCGGGGGTCAGCACGCCCAGGTTTCCGCCCCAGCCTGCCGCCCAGCTCACATCGCACCCGACCCCAATGCCTATCCCTGCGGGTGGTGGGCCCACAGGGTGGCGGCACGATGTAGCTTTTTCGGGCTGGGCCCGGCCGGGCCCCATGTGCCAAGGCCCGGCCACCAGACGCTCGCCGGCGAGCTCCCCTACCAGGTCTGGCTCCAGGAGGGTGCCCCGGTTTCCCTATTCCGGGCGAGGTGCCACAACCTTGCATCGTCCGATTCATTGAGGTTTGGTGAATCGCTCTTAGTCTGACCCCTCCCCCGAGACCACTTTGCCTTGGGAGACCCTACCAGGGGCTATTGCCCCCGACAACACAGCTCTCAGGATCACTGGGGCACACAAACCCCTCCACCACGATAAGGTGGCGATTCATTGAAAAATGTGCTGGAAAATTCTGAGTTACTTTAATAATATGCACAATATTTGTTCGGACAATGTTTGCGCATATGGATTAAAATGAGTTCAGGGTTGACTGTAAACTAGTCAACTATTCATAGTTAAAACAGAAATTAGTCGTTTGGAGAATTCCTACTAACAATCAGTCTTATATTAGCATGTTAGCATGCAAACATTAGCAAACACAGAGAACAGCTGACGCAGATGAAGATGTCTTTAGTTGTGTAGTTGTTTTGTCATAAACCAAAGTATCGGAAACATTAACGTGTTGACCTGATGAGTAAAAGTCAGAGGACCGATAAAGTTCATCCTGAGGGGATCATGACAGACAGACAGACAGACAGACAGACGAACAACATCCATAGAGACCCGCTGTAAATGTTTTGATTTCAGTTTTTCGTGTTGAACTGTTAATGTCTGTGTATACTGTAGTGTGTAGTTTCAATACCTGTAATTTCTAGTAATACTACAGTAATACTACAGTAATACTTCAGTGTTACTGTGATCTGTCCGGTTCGATCTTCGTCTCTCCGTTCTGTTTCTCATTTAGAGATCGCTGAGACACTCTGGTAACTTGGACCACAGCCTGCAACACAGCAATCATGACAACAGGTAACACATCAACTCAGCAACTATCAGGCATCCCACTATCCAAATGAACAGGCAACACAGCAACTCAACAACTATCAGGCATCCCACTATCCAAATGAACAGGCAACACAGCAACTCAACAACTATCAGGCATCCCACTATCCAAATGAACAGGCAACACAGCAACTCAATTGCCCAGTTGTGTTCGGACCTTGAAGCTCCTCTTCCTCTTCTGAACATTCTGCTCCGGGTGACAGATGATGACGTAAACCTTCGGCATGTAGAGCATCCCGAGAGACACGAACGCACTGAGAGACATGGAGACGGTCAGCGTGGCGGTCTGGATGAACATCTGGAGGGATAGAAGGAGACGTTTACTGAGAACCTCCTAGAGTACCACCAGACCCGGAGGACCCCTTCAATGACAAGAACCACAGACTGGACTCGAGGTGCTGGCTCGTGAGTGGACGGACAACGTTAATCCGTCCTTAATCTGTATAATAAATAAAAACACAATCATCTTCTCCCTCATTGAGACATGAAGAGGAGGAACCAGGAGGAGAGGAGTAATTCCTCATGAAATAACATCATTCTTTGGATTTGTTTATTTCCGAACACACACACTACCAATCTCAGGTTCCTCTAGCTTCTTTTCCAGGAAACTGATTTTTTTTTTCTGATTTTGGTGAGAGGCTCTAAATTTGAGTTATTCAGCCTAAAGAGGAGAAACAGGAAGAGACATGTGTGAAGATGATCAGATCTGAGTCTTTTTATGTTCGCTGTTAATCTGCTTTGTCTTTTCTTTTGTTTCCTCTCTGCCTTCAGATAAATCTGTTGGATGTGTTTCTGTCTGACGCTGCTGTTTCTGGCTTTCATTGCCTTTGTTTATCTGTTTGTTGAAGCTCTTACTAACTTTTGCTTTAACAAAGATATTATTCTGATTTTAATCTGTATAATCCTGCTGTTCCCGTTTTCCTGGAGAAGGCTCCACTGGTTTATCTCTGAGATTCTTTAAAGAGTCGTCCCTGCCTGAACTCAGCCTGAACCACAAACACTAAAAATCTCTCAGCTTTCACCTGACGTCTGTGTCACATCACCATTCATACTTTTCTCCTCAGAGGAAACAAAACTCTGCTGAACTTCATCATGTTTTTTCTTTAGGTGTGAATGTGGCTGCATGTAACAACAATTCATTTTGCACCATTCAGTGGCTTTCCTGGAGCTTTCAGCTGAAAGTACATCCACATAAAGATGTTTAAATCTTAGTCTCTGAGTTTCTGTGGCGGTCTGAACTCTGCTGGATTGAACTTGTCCACTGACCCACTGATCAGCAACAGGGACCTTCCCAGACCTTCTCGGTTACCTATAACAGCCATGTCATGATCACAAGAGACCACAACAGTGTTCAAGAATCTAAAAGAAAACCAGCTGCCTTTGCCGGATCCTGGTCCAACCGACCTGATCTGGTTCAGCCTGGTTCAGCCTGGTTCAGCCTGGTTCTATCCGCCTGGCCTGTTTGTTACACCTCTTCTCTGGCAGGTCCATGTAACCGATAGACACGCCATCCACCTGGGCCCGATGCTCCCAGTCGCTATAAGCTGCCCCCTGGTCTTCTTGGAGTCTCTCCGTTCATGTGCTTTGTTACGATCATTTATCACTTTTCACACTGAAACCATATTTTCCACACATCCACTGACTTTCCCACTGCTGACCTTCCTGACATCCACATTTTATCTCTAAGGTTTTAGTTAATAAATCAGTTAATTTGAGTACATTTTGGTGCCTGTTACTTGCCATGGTCCCTTGAACCGGTCATGAATCCTGGTTCTAGCTTGTCCTAGTTGGGCCTGGGTCTTACCTTTTCCGTGGACTGAGCAGTACCAAAAAGATCGGTACAAAGGCCAGCCAGATGATGCAGGTGGTGTACATGGTGAATCCAATCGGCTTTGCCTCGTTAAAAGTCTCTGGAACACCACGGCTCTTCACTGCGTACACCGTACACGTTACCTAGCAACAAGAACAACACAGGTTACCTAGCAACAAAGGCACTACAGCCTTTTACAACCCTTATATGTTCACTGTCAAAGACCAATGTGAAATTAGAAGAGAGGTTCACAGAAATCAAAAGCATGAAAACAGCATTACAGCTGCTCTTTAACACCAGATGATCAATCACAGATCAATAACAGATCAATGACGGATCAATACTGGACCAATTTGTTACCATGAGTATGATGCTGTAGCTGAGACAGCAGATGATTGACAGGTCAGACATGTCACATTTCAGGATGCCCCGGGCCAGGTCAGGGTTGGGGGGTCGTAGCTCCTCGTAGTCGATGATGGTGTGAGGAGGGACGACGCCAAACCACACAAACACCCCGAGGACCTGAAACACAAAGACATAGGAGGAAAGATAAACCTGAAGTCACAAGCAGTGATACCTGTGTGTGCTGGCCTGTTCTGAGTTCCTCTTATATACTTATAAACACGTTACAGCGCTCTGTTTCCTGACTCACACGTTAAACAGTCCAAATCAAAACTCCACTTTTTGATCAATTTATTTACACTTACAACAAACTTAACAAAAATATACTAAGTGTAACGTGAGGTCAAAGACTGAACCGTTCTACATGAAGGAAAACAAAAAAAACAGAGACTCAGTCCCCCCCCTTCCTCTTGCTGATTTGTAATCTAAACAAAGATATGTCTCTAACCCTGTGTTCTCACCTGGACGGAGATCAGGATGAAGGTGATGATGAGCTGGGAGGTGGGGCTGATGAATTTGGGGGGGGTCACCGACCTCTTCCCCTGTTCGAAGATGCGGTAGATGCGATTGGTTTTGGTCAACATGGCAGAGTAGGTGATGGCCATGCCGAGGCCCAGCAGGAGGCGACGGAACGCACAAGCCACCACACCTGGCTCGGCGATCATCAGGAAGGTGATCAGGTAGATCAGGAAGATACCTGCAGAGAGGGAGATGGGTAAAGTCGCCCTCACTGCTGATTAACATCAGGACATTTTGATCATGGAGTAATTCTGCTTCTGTCCAATATTAACTGTGTACCTGATGTAGTCAACTCCGACGGGTAAAAATGAAGCATTATGACCCGTCAGAACACCGATGTTTCCGATGAGTGAAGCACTCTTTCATTTCATCTTTCAAAATGAATAGAAATAATAAAAAACAATAAAAAGGGGGTCATGAGGCAAGTGGCCGATCAACCTTCAATCAAATAAGTAGCTGCCCACTGACCGCGATGACCAAATCAGCTTCACCACCAGAATGGACACGCCCCAAGGATCAAAGGAGGGGGGGTTCTCACCACCAGCATGGACATGCCCCCAGGATCAAAGGAGGGGGGGTTCTCACCACCAGCATGGACATGCCCCCAGGATCAGAGGAGGGGGGGTTCTCACCAGCCCTCCAAGCGTGGTGTCAATTAACACCGATTCACACTGCAATGGCCCCGCGGGGTTGGGGGAGTAATTTGGGGTTTAGTGTCTCGCCCAAGGAAACATCGACATGGACTGAAGGATCGAAGAGCTCTACCTTCTGAGCCACAGTCGCCCCACATGGCAACATCTCTTTGGTATCCAGAACCACCCTAAACCATGCAACTGGGCCAGACCCAGCTCTCCCTGGTTCTGCCCCAGTGGAGCGACAGCACCTGTTCTGCAGCCATTTTGTCTCATCCTTCAAAGTAAAAGGCATCATCAGTAACCAGATGTTCTAGTGAGCCGAGCCCAAGACCCAGAAATACACTCCCGTCCGTTGCTCTACGCTTTGTGCACATAATCCAGACATCAACTTGTCCTGTTGGACTATTTAGGGCTGGAACCAACACTGCCATGCTGTGTGCATGTGTCCTACTCCTTGTAAATCACTTGCAGGTTCCCAGATATCTTTGCGGTCCCGTCTGGATACCAGTATTAACAAGCTCTTTACCACTGTGGGTTCACCGGCACAAAGACCACTGTGACATTACATTGTGTTTCAGATCAAAGTCAGTCACGGAGTTCCACAAGGGTCCGTTCTTGGACCAGTTTTATTCACCTAATATATGCTTTTATGGAATATTATCAAATAACACTCAATAAACTTTCATTGTTATGCAGATGATACCCAGTTATATCGATTAAAACAGACGAAACCAACCAGTTCTCTAAACTTCAACAGTCTTAAGGACATAAAAACCTGGATGACCTGCAACTTCTTGATGTTAAACTCCGACAAAACTGAAGTTATTCTACTAGAAATCAATTATCTAATGATATAGTTTCTCTAGATGGCATTGCTTTGGCATCCAGCACTACCGTTAAGAACCTCAGAGTTATCTTTGATCAGGATCTGTCTTTTAACTCTTATATAAAACAGATCTCAAGGACAGCCTTTTTTCATTTACGTAACATTTAAGATCAGTCGCTTCCTGTCTCAAAGCAGAAAAACTAGTTCATGCATTTGTTACCTCTAGACTAGATTACTGTAACTCCTTATTATCAGGCTGCTCTAATAGGTCTCTTAAATCTCTACAGTTGATCCAGAATGCTGCAGCACGTGTTCTAACAGAAACTAAGAAAAGAGATCATATTACTCCAGTATTAGCTTCTCTGCACTGGCTCCCTGTTAAATCAAGAATAGAATTTAAAATCCTTTTACTCACCTACAAAGCTCTAACTGGCCAGGCACCGTCTTATCTTAAGGAACTTATAGTTCCATATTACCCAACTAGAGAGCTGCGCTCCATCAATGGAGGGTTACTTGTGGTTCCTAGAGTATATAAAAGTAGGATGGGAGCCAGAGCCTTCAGTTATCAGGCTCCTCTTCTGTGGAACCAGGTTCCAGTTTCAGTCCAGGAGGCAGAAACAGTCACTACATTTAAGAGTAGGCTTAAGACCTTCCTCTTTGATAAGTCTTATAGTTAGGACTGGTTCAGGTTTATAGTCAGGGCTGGTTCAGGTTTATAGTTAGGGCTGGTTCAGGTTTATAGTTAGGACTGGTTCAGGTTTATAGTTAGGACTGGTTCAGGTCTATAGTTAGGGCTGGTTCAGGTTTATAGTTACATTACATTACATTACAGTCATTTAGCAGACTCTTTTATCCAAAGCGACTTACAGGAAGTGTATTCAACATAGGTATTCAGGTTCGGGCTGGTTCAGGTTTATAGGTTTATAGTTAGTTACCTACCTGTCAGTAGTACGTAGCTGAGCTCCCTCCCTGACGCCCTGACGATGGGGGTGTCATTGAAGCGGATGAAGGTGATCACCACGGCACTCGTTGCTAGGATACCAAGTAGGGCGAGAGAGGCGGGCACTAGGGCCCAGGGGGAGTTCCACTCCAGTTTGATGATTGGAGTCTGACGACAGGTGGTTCTGTTGGGGGCGGGGCGCATGTTTGATGGACAGGTCTCACAGGTAAACTCATCCAACTGGTACTGATACCCATCACAGAGCTGCAGACAGGTCAGAGAGAGAGACGGGTCAGAGAGAGAGACGGGTCAGAGAGAGGGACAGTCAAAAGACACAGAGACAGGTCAGAGAGAGAGACAGGCCAACCACTCAGAGACAGATCAGAGAGAGAGACAGGTCAGAGAGAGAGACAGGCCAACGACTCAGAGACAGGTCAGAGAGAGAGACAGGCCAACGACTCAGAGACAGGTCAGAGAGAGAGACAGGCCAACGACACAGAGACAGATCAGAGAGAGAGACAGGCCATGGAGAAACTAAAGGGGTTCTGGTGGTCCAGAGTCTGAACCACAACCTAAACCTGGTTCTCTGGTAGCTCAGTAATAAAGGTTTATAATGAAACTCAGATGTGAACCTGGTCCTCTGAAACATCTACAGGTCCAAAGGCTGCACATCTGGAAACAGCTGTTTATAGTTATCATGTAAATATACTTATTCTCATGTTAGTGCCAGCAGCTGGCATCACCTCACAGTGCTGGTCTCACCTCACAGTGCTGGTCTCACCTCACAGTGCCAGCAGCATGGAACCCCTTTCACCATCTTCTTCCTCTCTCCTGGTTTACAAGGAAAACTACAGACGGAGTCTGGAACCGATTTACCTCCTCCAGACCACTGCATCTCGTCCAACTGACAAACAGGTAGAGAAATACAGATGGGTACAGAGACAGACAGACAGGTACAGAGCCAGATGGGTAGACAGAGAGAGAGTAAGACTTAAAAACAACAGAGGCTGCTTCATGTTTTCTGTTTGATCCAATCAGGTTCTCACGTTGAGTCTCAGGTTGTTGGTCCACTGGCCGATCACATGGTAACCAGGATGGCTGTGATTGGTCATCTGAAACTGAAAGATGTCGTAACGGCCGGGAGCGTCCCCGTTCTCATTGAACAGAACCCTGGTTCCTGCACTTCCTGTAGAACACAGACAGAAAGGATCTCATTCAGAGAGTAGAGAGCTTCCTGGTTCCTCTACATCACCTCCAGTCCGTCAGTGTATCATCAGCTGAACCACTGACACTGTAGGTCAAACATCAACTGACACTGTAGCTCAACCATCAACTGATCTACTGACACTGTCCACGAAACATAAAAAAAAAAAAGTTATTCTACTAGAAATCAATTATCTAACGATATAGTTTCTCTAGATGGCATTGCTCTGGCATCCAGCACTACCGTTAAGAACCTCAGAGTTATCTTTGATCAGGATCTGTCTTTTAACTCTTATATAAAACAATTTTCAAGGACAGCGTTTTTTCATTTACGTAATATTTCGAAAATCAGGCAAATCCTGTCTCAAAGCGATGCAGAAAAACTAGTTCATGCATTTGTTACCTCTAGACTAGATTACTGTAACTCCTTATTATCAGGCTGCTCTAATAAGTCTCTTAAATCTCTACAGTTGATCCAGAATGCTGCAGCACGTGTTCTAACAAAAACTAAGAAAAGAGATCATATTACTCCAGTATTAGCTTCTCTGCACTGGCTCCCTGTTAAATCAAGAATAGCATTTAAAATCCTTCTCCTCACCTACAAAGCTCTAACTGGCCAGGCACCGTCTTATCTTAAGGAACTTATAGTTCCATATTACCCAACTAGAGAGCTGCGCTCCATCAATGCAGGGTTACTTGTGGTTCCTAGAGTATATAAAAGTAGGATGGGAGCCAGAGCCTTCAGTTATCAGGCTCCTCTTCTGTGGAACCAGGTTCCAGTTTCAGTCACACTCACCACTAAGAGCAGGCTTAAGACCTTCCTTTTTGATAGCGTTTATAGTTAGGGCTGGTTCAGGTTCGCCTTGGTCCAGTCCCTAGATATGCTGCTATATGCCTAGACAGCCAGGGGATTACTCGCCTTTCTCGCCTCGCAGGTTCCCATGAATCGGGGTTATATCTGGACTGTGATCGTGCCACCTGCTGAGGCCCTGCTGACACCCACTGCTACTACCACTATTATTATTATTCCCTGTACTATTACGCTTATTGGCTTTACTTCTACTCTGGAGTCTTTGTGCTTTCTCGCCTCACAGGTTTCCATAAATCAGGCTGTACCTCGACTGTGGTCGTGCCTCCTGCTGTGGCCCTGCTTACACCCACTGCTACTACCATTATTATTATTAGTCACATTACTATTACTATTCCCTATATCATCCATCCATCCATCGATCTTCCTCCGCTTACCCAGGCCGGGTCGTGGGGGCAGCAAGCTAAGGAGGGTCCTCCAGACGTCTTTCTCCCCAGCAACACTTTCCAGCTCCTCCTGGGGAACCCCGAGGCGTTCCCAGGCCAGACGAGATATATAATCCCTCCAGCATGTTCTGGGTCGACCCCGGGACCTCTTACCAGTTGGACGTGCCTGGAAAACCTCTAAAGGGAGGCGTCCAGTCGGCATCCTGATCAGATGCCCGAACCACCTCAGCTGGCTCCTTTCGACGTGAAGGAGCAGCGGCTCTACTACGAGCTCCTTCCGGATGTCTGAGCTCCTCACCCTATCTCTAAGACTGAGCCCAGCCACCCTACGAAGGAAGCTCATTTCGGCGGCTTGTATCCACGATCTCATTCTTTCGATCACTACCCAAAGCTCATGACCATAGGTGAGGGTTGGAACATAGATGGACTGGTAAATTGAGAGCTTTGCCTTACGGCTCAGCTCCTTCTTCACCACAACGGTCCGGTACAACGCCTGCATCACTGCTGACGCTGCACCGAACTGCCTGTCCATCTCCCGTTCCATTTTACCCTCACTCGTGAATAAGATCCAGAGACACTTGAACTCCCTCGCTTGGTGTAGTGACTCACTCCCCACAGTACCCCCCACAGGACTCCCAGAGGGACACGGTCGAAGGCCTTCTCCAAGTCCACAAAACACATGTAGACTGGATGAACAAACTCCCATGCCCCCTCCAACAGACCTGCGAGGGTAAAGAGCTGGTCCACTGTTACATGGCCAGGACGGAATCTGCATTACTCCTCCTGAATCTGAGGTTCGACAATCGGCCGGAGCCTCCTTTCCAGCACCCTGGAGTAAACTTTCCCGGGGAGGCTGAGCAGTGTGATACCCCTATAATTGGAGCACACTCTCCGGTCCCCCTTTTTGAAAATGGGAACCACCTTCCCGGTCTGCCACTCCACAGGCACTGTACCCGACTTCCACGCGACAGTGAAGAGACGTGTCAACCAAGACAGCCCAACAATGTCCAGAGCCTTTAGCATCTCCGGTCGAATCTCATCCACTCCTGGCGCCTTGTCACTGAAGAGCTTTTTAACTACCTCAACGACCTCTGCCAGGCATATGGACGAGTCTTCCCCTGAGTCTTCAGACTCTGCCTCTTCCACAGAGGACGTATTGGTCGGGTTCAGGAGTTCCTCAAAGTGTTCTTTCCACCGCTCGACAATATCCCCAGTCTGGGTCTGCAGTTCTCCCCCCCTGCTGAGCACAGCCTGAGAAAAGCCCTGTTTCCCCTTTGAGTCGTCTCACGGTTTGCCAGAACTTCCTTGAGGCCAGTAGAAAGTCCTTCTCCATGGCCTCCCCAAACTCCTCCCACACCCGGGTTTTTGCCTCAGCAACTGCCGTAGCAGCAGCCCTTCCTGGCCAACCGGTACCTGCCTGCTGATTCAGGAGACCCCTTGGCCAGCCAAGCCCGAAAGGTCTCCTGCGGGTTCTCAGATTGCCACCACGACAGGCACCGATCGCCTTCCGACCACAACTTCTAGCAGCAGCTTCCACAATGGAGGATTTGAAAATGGCCCACTCGGATTCCATGTCCCCAGCCTCCCTCGGGATGCACGAGAAATTATTCCGGAGGTGGGAGTTGAAGACCGTGCGGACGGGGTCCTCAGCTGGACATTCCCAGTTCACCCTCACCACACGTTTGGGTTTACCGGGTCTGTCCGGCAGCCTCCCCTGCCACCTGATCCAACTCACCACCAGGTGGTGATCAGTTGACAGCTCTGCTCCTCTCTTCACCCGAGTGTCCAAGACATACGGCCGCAGGTCTGATGACACAACTACAAAGTCGATCATAGAACTTTGGCCTAAGGTGTTCTGGTACCAAGTACACTTATGAACCTTTCTATGCTCAAACATGGTGTTCGTTATGGACAATCCATGACTAGCACAGAAGTCCAAGAACAAAACACCACTCGGGTTCAGATCAGGCCGTTCCTCCCAATCACACCCCTCCAGGTTTTTCCATCATTACCCACATGAGCGTTGAAGTCTCCCAGAAGAACTATGGAGTCCCCAGTTGGCGCCTTTTCCAGAACGCCACCCAAGGACTCCAAGAAGGCCGCGTACTCCGAACTGCCGTTTGGTGCATAGGCATAATACAGTGCTGATTTCTGTATATGGTAGATTTGAAGCATTGTCCTGAATGTTCTACCAGTAAAGACCAATGATAGCAATGTTTTGTATTCCCTATGTCATTTTTATTATTAGTCACATTACTATTACTATTCCCTGTACTATTACGCTTATTGGCTTTGCTTCTAGCCTGAAACCCTTTTCGCTTTTTCGCCTCGCAGATTTCCATGCATCGTTGTGGTACCTGGACCATGGTCGTGCCTCCTGCTGTGACCCGCCTGACACCCACTGCTACTACCATTATTATTAGTCACATTATTATTACTATTCCGTATATCATTATTTTAATTCTACTATAGTCATTGCTGCTTTTATTATACAGTCAGGTCCATAAATATTTGGACATTGACACAATTTTCATCATTTCGGCTCTGTACACAACCACAATGGATTTGAAATGAAACAATCAAGATGTGCTTTGAGTGCAGACTTTCAGCTTCAATTTGAGGGTATTTACATCCAAATCAGGTGACGGTGTAGGAATTACAAGACATTTTATACGTGGTCCCTCCCTTTTGAAGGGACCAAAAGTTAATTGGACAATTGGCTGATCAGCTGTTCCATGGCCAGGTGTGTGTTATTCCCTCATTATTTCATTAACAAGGAGCAGATAAAAGGTCTAGAGTTCATTTCAAGTGTGGGATTTTGCATTTGGAATCTGTTGCTGTCAATTCTCAATATGAAGTCCAAAGAGCTGTCGCTATCAGTGAGGCAAGCCATCATTAGGCTGAAGAATCAGAACAAACCCATCAGAGAGATAGCAAAAACATTAGGTGTGGCCAAATCCACTGTTTGGTACATTCTTAAAAAGAAAGACCCGGAAGACCAAGGAAAACAACTGTGGTTGATGACCGAAGAATTCTTTACCAGGTGAAGAAAAACCCCTTCACAACAGGTAGGCGTATCCGTGTCAAAGTCAACAATCAAGAGAAGCCTTCACCAGAGTTAGAGTTTGCCAAAAAAACATCTAAAAAAGTCTGTACAGTTCTGGAACAACATCCTATGGACAGATGAGACACAGATCAACTTGTACCAGAATGATGGAAAGAGAGAAGAGTACAGAGAAGGGAAGGAACTGCTCATGATCCAAAGCATAGCACCTCATCAGTGAAGCATGGTGGTGGTAGTGTTATGGCGTGGCCATGTATGGCTGCCAATGGAACTGTTCCCTCGGATGATGTGACTGCTGACAAAAGCAGCAGGATGAATTCTGAAGTGTTTCGGGCGATATTATCTGCTCATATTCAGCCAAATGCTTCAAAACTCATTGGACTGCGCTTCACAGTGCAGATGGACAATGACCCCAAGCATACTGCAAACACAACCAAAGAGTTTATCAAGGCAAAGAAGTGGAATGTTCTGCAATGGCCAAGTCAATCACCTGACCTGAATCCAATTGAGCATGCATTTCACTTGCTGAAGACAAAGCTGAAGGGAAACAAGGAACAAGCAGGAACTGAAGACAGTGTCAGTAGAGGCCTGGCAGAGCATCACCAGGGATGAAACCCAGCGTCTGGTGATGTCTATGGGTTCCAGACTTCAGGCTGTCATTGACTGCAAAGGATTTGCAACCAAATATTGAAAGTGACAATTTGATTTATGATTATGTTACTTTGTCCAATTACTTTTGGTCCCTTCAAAAGGGAGGGACCACGTATATCATTTGTTGTAATTGTTGTAAGGTCACAGCTTCTTCCTGTCCTGGCCCCTCAGTGGTGGAATGAACTCCCCACTGACGTCAGGACAGCAGAGTCACTGCCCATCTTTAACCTCACCTCTTCAAGAAGTACTACCCTGAGCCTTCCTCGTAGCACCTATTATATTCGTATTAGTCTGTTGCAATTATTGTTTTCGTGGTAATTTGCTTCTGCACTGTACTTTTGCTCTGGTTTATGCTTTAAGATGCTTGTTTAAGAAAGGAGATGCACTTATGACTTCTGGTGACTAGTAGTTCTCTTGAATACCTATGTTGAATACACTTCCTGTAAGTCGCTTTGGATAAAAGCGTCTGCTAAATGACTGTAATGTAATGTAATGTAATGTAATGTAATTGCTACACCGTCACCTGATTTGGATGTAAATACCCTCAAATCAAAGCTGAACATCTGCACTCAAAGCACATCTTGATTGTTTCATTTCAAATCCATTGTGGTTGTGTACAGAGCCAAAATTATGAAAATAATTGTCCTGTAAGTAGTCTCCTTGGTTTCCTTGGTTACTCTGCTTACTACTGTGATTATATGAATCATTTATGTCATAAACACTGAATGTGTTGTAACTCTGTTATGTTGTTCATTCTGTACACATGACATCTATTGACTTCTGTCCATCCTGGAGAAGGATCTAAGGACAGAGGAGGTGAGGGTCTAAGGACAGAGGACGTGAGGGTCTAAGGACAGAGGATGTGAGGGTCTAAGGACAGAGGACGTGAGGGTCTAAGGACAGAGGATGTGAGGATCTAAGGACAGAGGATGTGAGGGTCTAAGGACAGAGGATGTGAGGGTCTAAGGACAGAGGATGTGAGGGTCTAAGGACAGAGGATGTGAGGGTCTAAGGACAGAGGATGTGAGGGTCTAAGGACAGAGGATGTGAGGGTCTAAGGACAGAGGATGTGAGGGTCTAAGGACAGAGGATGTGAGGATCTAAGGACAGAGGATGTGCTTTTGTTTCTACCTGTGTCTCTAGGATGTGAGGATCTAAGGACAGAGGATGTGCTTTTGTTTCTACCTGTGTCTCTACCTGTGTCTCTACCTGTGTCTCTACCTGTGTCTCTACCTGTGTCTCTACCTGTGTTTCTACCTGTGTCTCTACCTGTGTCTCTACCTGTGTTTCTACCTGTGTCTCTACCTGTGTCTCTACCTGTGTCTCTACCTGTGTCTCTACCTGTGTCACTACCTGTGTCTCTACCTGTGTCTCTACCTGTGTCTCTACCTGTGTCTCTACCTGTGTCTCTACCTGTGTCTCTACCTGTGTCTCTACCTGTGTCTCTACCTGTGTCTCTACCTGTGTCTCTACCTGTGTCTCTACCTGTGTCTCTACCTGTGTCTCTACCTGTGTCTCTACCTGTGTCACTACCTGTGTCACTACCTGTGTCTCTACCTGTGTTTCTACCTGTGTCTCTACCTGTGTCTCTACCTGTGTCTCTACCTGTGTCTCTACCTGTGTTTCTACCTGTGTCTCTACCTGTGTCTCTACCTGTGTCTCTACCTGTGTCTCTACCTGTGTCTCTACCTGTGTCTCTACCTGTGTCTCTACCTGTGTCTCTACCTGTGTCTCTACCTGTGTCTCTACCTGTGTCTCTACCTGTGTCTCTACCTGTGTCTCTACCTGTGTCTCTACCTGTGTCTCTACCTGTGTCTCTACCTGTGTCACTACCTGTGTCTCTACCTGTGTTTCTACCTGTGTCTCTACCTGTGTCTCTACCTGTGTCTCTGCCTTTGTCTCTACCTGTGTCTCTGCCTTTGTCTCTACCTGTGCTTCTACCTGTGTCTAACCTCAGATTCGTTCCGGGGCTGGGATTAATACCTACCTGCCTGGTCCGACCCCGTCGGCCCTGATCTCTCTGATCTCTCTGCTCCTACTTGAGACTCTGTCCCAGTTCACTTAAACTTCCACTCCGACTAGTTTTATTAAGTTAAGTCCACTTTAAACGGTCTCCTGATCTTGTCCCATGGTTCGGGTTGTTTTTGTTAATCTTTGTGCAGAAATTGAACATGTGAAATAAATCAGCTAGATGGAAACACAATATATTTTGCTTCATCCTGCAGATTGTTTCAGCAGCTGCTCACTTTATTACACACACACACACACACACACACACACACACACACACACACACACACACACACACACACACACACACACACACACACACACACACACACACACACACACACACACACAGTAAGACATTGATTCCTCAGGGGAAACATGTAAAGTGAATTAAGTTATTTTTAATGTATTATCTCTGTGAGTGTGAATAAAGAAAAAGGTGCAGTGAAAATCAAACTGCTGCTGAGACTAGAACACGAACCACGAAGAACAGTGAGACCAGATGAAACTGTTTATGAACCTGGTGGTGTGGGTTTATGAACCTGGTGGTGTGGGACCAGATGAAACTGTTTATGAACCTGGTGGTGTGGGACCAGATGAAACTGTTTATGAACCTGGTGGTGTGGGACCAGATGAAACTGTTTATGAACCTGGTGGTGTGGGATGCTAGTTTAGAGAAACTTTAGTGAGAAGATCAACCTGAAGCTATAAAAGTGAGGGGGACCCCAGTGGACACATACTATTCTGTTTCGTCAGAGGCTGTTGGATGATCTGACGAGTACTTTATTTAATGCAGATACGATCCTTAAACCAACAAGCTTTTACCTCAGGGGTCAGCATCAGAGTCCCCGTTCAGGTTTTTGTAGGATATTGTCACAGTCACGCCTGTTCACTCTTCCGGCACTCTGTCTATTTCTCTCAGCTCACTCCAACCACTCCCAGCCCAGCCCTCCCTCCCTCCCTCACTCACCTAATCAGTCTCATGCAGTGCACCTGACCGCCACGCCCACCTCATCAGCGCAATCTCTCTCACCTGAGCACTCTGCTTCACTCACAGTATAAAGGCCCCACTCACTCACTCACTCCCTGCCAGATCGTGCTCCGCATTCATGCCAGACCTTCCAGAATTATTCCCCGGACTGATTTCCTGTTGCTGACCCTGCCTGTTTGGACACTTTGCCTCTGCCCTGGTAAACGACTCAGCTTTCCGTCTCCGACCACGATATTCCTGCCTTGCCTCTGCCCTGGTTAGCCGCCTTAGCCTTCTGTCCCCGACCACGAGATCAGCCTCCGCTTCCTCTGGTTTCTGTCTGCCTGCTTTGCTGACGGCTCGGCGCTTCCCCGATTGGAATATACACCTTGAGTCATCTCCTGCCTGTCTGTCTGCTGTGTGCTCTGCTTTCAATAAAGCTCCTGAACATTACTCTGTCTCCTGGTCGAACTGCATTTGGGTCCAGACCACACCCGTTACAGATATCTTTGAACCAAATATGGAGAGAGACAGGTCGTCAGAAAGGCAGATTTCATGGTGTGCAGCTGTGGTTGTTACACATTAAATCCTCTCAGTCTTCCAGCTGCTGCAGCTTCTCGTCCTTATAGAATAAATATAGATTTGTTGTCTAACAGAATGAAACTGCTGCAGTTTGTTGTGCTGCACTGAAAGTTCAGTTTCTCTCAGTTTCTGTCTGTCATGGTAGACTAACCTGACTGAACAACATATCTGAAGACTCTCAGTCATCAGGTCAGTCAGTCCTCCATATAGAGACTCATGTCATCTCTCACATGTTAGAAAGAAGACAGATGTTTAAAAACTGAAGGAGGGTTATTTTCCTCAAGAAAAGTGATTTCTGCATCTGCTGCTGGCCGGTGAGCTTCTGAAGGCCTTCAAGCAAACAGTCATTCATGTCTTAAGATACAACCCCCAATCTGTGGTAATTGAATAAAGTGTTGAAGAGATGTGGTTGTGTTTATTCATGGCCAACAGGTGGAGCTATTGGTGCCATGACAATATGTTGTTCATATGCTTCTGGAGAAGCTGTGTTTCAAGTTTCATCTTATCAAAGTCAACAGGCCACGTCCTTAAAAGTTTGGTGACAATTACAGACAAGTTCCTCGCCCTCCAAACACAGAAGCATCTTGGCTCTGAGCCTTCTTACCGTTGAAGTTGACGGCTCTGATGTAGTCGAGCAGCAAGCGTCCCTCCACGGGGTCCATGTTGCTGCAGACTCCGGGGCTGCTGGGACACAGGTCCAGGTGCATGCTGTGCAGAGCATAGGCGACGGCGTAAACTGCATCGATCACAAACTGAACCTTCCCCTCCTGCTCGTAGGACGAGTCCCGACCGATCCTCTCCTCACCTGCAAGGACACACACACGGTCACATGACGGGGGGTTCAGCCCCAGACCCCGCCCCTTCAGCTGTGCGTACCTGTACATTTCTTCCTCTCAGGGTCCAGTTTGATTCCAGGCCGGGTCAATTTACACCTGAAGTTGTCCTCCCAGAATTCATTGAACCAAATGTTTCTGCGGTTGTTCTCCAGAGAACGAGACATGAAATACTGATCAAAGCCTGTAAAACACGCACACGCACACAGATTCAGGCTCAGTCTCTCTCAGTCCGTCATGTTTTTGTACGATTATTTTTACCGTCTATTGAAGCCCGTTTGGGGAGGATTGTCACAGCGCCCTCGGCGACGTCCTCCAGCTCTGTGATTGGGGAACTTTTTGCTCCCCAGCTGTCCGACCCGACAAACAGGAAGTGACCGGTCAGGTTAGCACGCTTTGCCGCTTCAAGGACACGCCTACCAGGAAGAGAGGGGAGCCGTCAGAGTGGAGTCATGTGACCATAGAAGTGAAAACTGGAGTCTTGATCATAACAGCTGGTTTGTTGTTGATATGAACCAGATGGTCTGTGTTCTTACTTTATGTCGTCCTCGTTGGCAAAGATGATGACTCCTCTGGCGTTGCTCGTCTCCATCAGACGTTTGATGATCTTATCAAACTCTCCGGCTGTCGACTCGCGAGGAATCTTCACCGACTGAGCGATACACACCCCACCTGACAGAGAGACAGACAGGAACACATAGAGATAGACAGGTTAACTATGAGATGTGTTGACAGACAGGTACAGAGAGAGAGAGATAAACATGTTTACTGTGAAACAGAGAGAGACAGGTTTACTGTGAGACATAGACAGACAAGTACAGAGTGAGACGGACATGTTTACTGTGAGACAGAAAGACATAGGTTTACTGTAAAACGTGTCGACAGGTACAGAGAGAGACAGGTTAACTGAGAGACAGACAGGTATAGAGAGGTGAACTGTGAGATGAATAGAAAGACAGGTTTACTGTGAGACAGACAGGTTTAATGATGATGAAGCTTAGCCTTCGTCACATGAACACATGAAATGGTTATAGATTTGACTCTTTGATCTCTTCTTCTTCGGTGGTGATTTATTAGATTCTACCTCATTCACCAAACGGGAAACTGTTTTATTTTGAAGATTTTCTGGAAACTCTATTTGAACAGAGGATTTTATTTTGGATTCAATTTTACTTCCTGATCCCAAAAGAAACACAGAATCTGAGATTCTTAATTGTTCTTAATCATCATCATCATCATCATCATCATCATCATCATCATCATCATTATTATTATTATTAACCTTTGGAACAAAGCTCATGTTCATTTGAGCCACTATGAAAAACAAACGTTCTGTTTACACTTTGACATAAAGAAGTCTGTGATAAATACAATATGTTTAGGCTTTGTTATAAAAGTAGTAGAATTATGTAATACCTAATTTATTATTAAATGTGTATATATATATATATATATATATATGTGTATATATATATATGTATATATAGAACATATGACCTTTAACCCCGTAGATGATTCTTTATCTCTGTAGTTTCTTGTCACTGGAATTCTGGGAAAGAAAGGTGAGTTATTCCAGAAACATGATGTTTTTAAAATCCGGAGAGAACCGTCATGATTTGCAACATGTGGACTAGAACCGGTCAGGGGCCTCGTAGAGTAGAACCCAGTAGAACCCGTTAGAAGACGTACCGGCCTCTCTTGAGATCTGCAGGAAGGCATCCACGCCGCTCTCCCCGTAGTTCCCCTCCGACGCCACAGTGGACACGTAGTTCCAGTCCAGAGCCCGGACCACGTCCAGCATGGCCTGGGCCTGGTACGAGTCCGGAGGAACCACCCGGGAGAAGAAGTCGTAGCGGTTACTGTCGCTGAGCTCCGGGGCCGTCGAGGCGTAGCTCACCTGGGGGATCTGGATCAATAATCAATAATCAATCGTTCAGATGAATAATCATTAGAAATAACTGGACTGTATTGATCAGTAACTGGACTGTATTGATCAGTAACTGGACTGTATTGATCAGTAACTGGACTGTATTGATCAGTAACTGGACTGTATTGATCGAGGGCGGTGGTCTCATAGTCCAGGTCTAGCCCCTGTCTCCTCTTTTGCTCCGCCTGCAGGTAACAGAGGGACAGCCCCCCCCCACACACACACACACATTAACACAGACACACACACATTAACACAGCTACAATGTTGTGTGTTAATTTGATTGTTCTTATTGAAGCTCTGACACACATTCAGCTGCTGTTGCACAACACTAATCCTGTGTGTGTGTGTGTGTGTGTGTGTGTGTGTGTGTGTGTGTGTGTGTGTGTGTGTGTGTGTGTGTGTGTGTGTGTGTGTGTGTGTGTGTGTGTGTGTGTGTGTGTGTGTGTGTGTGCAGATTAATGAAGGACTTTACATTAACGAGCTCTAAAAGCAGACCTCGTTATGACAGTCATCTTCAGTGGAGCAAATATGAACATCAACTGTTGGGTTGTAGGTTTGGTAGAAAACATCAAAGCTCTCTGATTGGTCAACGTGTTGGAGCTCCATTTTCACACTGTGACTATCTTCAGGAGAGACTGAATATGTCCTCTATATTTAAAACAACATAAGCTTTCATAGCAGTGACTGAGCTCTGAGCTGTCAGGACCTCTGGAGATTATTCCTTCAGTACTACTAGATATACCCAATCTAGAAATATTAAACTGACGCCACTAAACTGACTCCATTAAACTAAACAGACTCTGGAAATAGCAAAACCTCCACACATTTTCAAAAAAAGGCTGGTTCAGGTCTATAGTTAGGACTGGTTCAGGTCTATAGTTAGGACTGGATCAGGTTTATAGTTAGGACTGGTTCTGGTTTATAGTTAGGACTGGTTCAGGTCTATAGTTAGGACTGGATCAGGTCTATAGTTAGGACTGGTTCAGGTCTATAGTTAGGACTGGATCAGGTCTATAGTTAGGACTGGATCAGGTTTATAGTTAGGACTATCAGGTTATAGGACTGGATCAGGTCTATAGTTAGGACTGGTTCAGGTCTATAGTTAGGACTGGTTCAGGTCTATAGTTAGGACTGGATCAGGTCTATAGTTAGGACTGGATCAGGTCTATAGTTAGGACTGGTTCAGGTCTATAGTTAGGACTGGTTCAGGTTTATAGTTAGGACTGGTTCAGGTCTATAGTTAGGACTGGATCAGGTCTATAGTTAGGACTGGTTCAGGTTTATAGTTAGGACTGGTTCAGGTTTATAGTTAGGACTGGTTCAGGTTTATAGTTAGGACTGGTTCAGGTCTATAGTTAGGACTAGATCAGGTCTATAGTTAGGACTGGTTCAGGTCTATAGTTAGGACTGGATCAGGTCTATAGTTAGGACTGGATCAGGTCTATAGTTAGGACTGGAGACCTCCTTTAAAAACAACATGGCAGCATCTCCTCTGTTTGACTCTGTCTAATGCTTTTTAAAGCTCCACACTGGAAGAGTTATTTTGGACTTTTGATGATTTGTCAAGTCTGACGGATTCAAAGATCATAGAACAGGATTCATATATTATTCACCTCAAACAACCTCAGGATGTTGGCCACCATTATGGACACAGAGCTGGCTGACGCTCCAATCACTCCCACCACCCGCTCTGGTTTGCGGATGATGGGTGGCTCTCCGTTGGAGCAGCGGATGTCAGACGTGTCTTTCTGGATCAGTGCCTGGACAAAGGTGAGTGACTGTTCCAGGGCGTAGGTGTCTCTGGAGCAGGTGTCCAGGATTCGGGCCCCCAGCGTGATGTTGGGCAGCAGCTCCGGGTCACTGTTGATCTGGTCCAGAGCGTATAACATGGCCTCCATACGGTGGATACCCTTCTCCTTCTTCAGCTCTCCACAGGGCAGACCGTGGGGGCCACGGGAGTGGATGGGGAACAACCCCCCCAAAGTGATGTCACCTGGTATCTTTATGGAGTGGGGGTGGAAGTGCTGGTGGGAGGCGCTCACCTGTACCACCTGTCCACCAATCCACAGCCAGAAACACTGACAGAGTGTCCATCTAATCCAGAACAGGATATGAAAATGATGATGATGATGCTGATGATGAAGATGCTGATGATGATGACGACATTGGTGGAAGGGAAGGGAGTAAGGGGAGGGACCTGGGGTGAGGGGTAACCCTGTCATACTGAGGTGAGCTTCAGGTGAGAATGTTCATCCTGCTGTGGACACCTGAGAAGAAATCAATCAATCAATCAATCAATCAATCAATCAATCAATCAATCAATCAATCAATCAATCAATCAATCGACCAATCGACCAATCAATCATCAAGCAAGCAATCAATTAAATTCTCAATCAAAAGTCTGTTTGACCTATTGATTGAATGTCTGCTCACTCCTCAGAAACTCTCTTCTCACTCTTAAGGAACTCACTGTTAACTCTTCAGAAACCATCAGCTCACTCTTCAAAGTATCTGCTCACTCTTTACAAACTCTCTTCTCACTCTTTACAAACTCTGCTCACTCTTTACAAACTCTCTGCTCACTCTTTACAAACTCTCTTCTCACTCTTTACAAACTCTGCTCACTCTTTACAAACTCTCTGCTCACTCTTTACAAACTCTGCTCACTCTTACAAACTCACTGCTAACTCTTCAGAAACCATCAGCTCACTCTTCAAAGTATCTGCTCACTCTTTACAAACTCTCTACTCACTCTTTACAAACTCTCTGCTCACTCTTTACAAACTCTCTGCTCACTCTTTAGAAACTCCCTGTTCACTTTTTAGAAACTCTCTGCTCACTCTTTAGAAACTCCCTGCTCACTCTTTAGAAACTCCCTGTTCACCTTTTAGAAACTCTCTGCTCACTCTTTAGAAACTCCCTGCTCACTCTCTGCTCACTCTTTAGAAACTCAGATAAGATAAGATAATCCTTTATTAGTCCCGCAGCGGGGAAATTTGCAACACTGTTCTGCTCACTGTTTAGAAAACATCAGCTCACTCTCCAAAACTCTCCTCTCACTCTTCTGAAACTCTCTGCTCACTCTTCTGAGACTCTCTGCTCACTATTTAGAAACTCTGCTCACTATTTAGAAACTCTGTTCACTCTTTGGAAACTATTTGCTTACTCTTTAGAAACTCTGTTCACTCTTCAGAAACTCTCTGCTCACTCTTCAGATTATATTAGAAATATTACTCATACCTGTATCACTCTGATATGTTTAACAGAACATCACACTCTTCTGTGTTCATTGGAGGAGAATGAGTTAATAATCTGTAAATCTGAATAGTTTATTGTTCACCATCACAAATACATTGAGAACTTTGGGAAATGTAGTTCTTTTATGGAGTTTCTTTCTTCTACGGCAGATGGATTTTGGAAATATTCCGTGTCATTCTTAAATGCTAAGTGATGGAGGTGATTTAAACAGAAAGAGAATCAGTTTAGTTGCTTTAAAAACTGGATTTGTTTTTTTAAACAGGGTGAAGGAAGTGTAGAGCCACAAGTTTAGACAAATCTAAATGAAACAGGAATTGAATGTTTTAAATATGAATATACTTAAATATATATATATATATATATATATATATATATTTAAACTCACTGTGTGTAAAATCTCAAAGACATTATGTGAAACTGTGACATTTTTTTTATCTCAATGAGGCTTCAAGATTACTTTTATTAAAATAATATTTAATAGTATGTTGAGTAATTATTGAAAATTCCTAAAGTGGAGAAGCTGTTGCTCTCATTAGGAATTGAGATATAGTTATTTTATATCTGAAATGAGAACAAATCCTAGAAGTAAAAAGTGTTTTAAGAGAGAAACGTGACAAACAGGAAACAATAATAAAGTTAAAATGTATATATACACGCTGCAGATGCAATAAATCAAATTTAAGTCTTCACATCAGCAGCTATTCTTCTTTATTTTAATTATTGATTCAACTGCAGATCACTATCTCCACTGAAGTTAATCATTTGATCTGAGTGACGTTTTTAAATGTTTTCAGTTTACTGTGATATGAAACTCCAGAGTTCCTAGATATTCATATAAATATGAACTGTGGCGCAGCAGAGACCAGGGAGGCTTTAGATGATTGAGTGATTAATGAGGCTAAAACTAAAAGTAATTACTTTTCTGTTGATCAACCAATCAACTGATTTAAACTGAGGCTGGACGGAACGAGTCCCCAAAGAATAAATATCTGCTCATTATGAATAATGCACTTTATTCTAAATGTAATTTACCTTCGGCTGTAATGTCACTGGTTTCCAACAGCAGCTGGACTGGTTTCATCCTCTGGTTGGGGTTAGATCCTCGCACTAGTCTGCTTTAACTCTCATTCCATCACCTGCTTCCATTTGTTCCAGAGAATCAGAGCGGAACTGGTCTGATCCCGGTCCCCGGTCCTGGTCCCGGTCCTGGTCCCGGTCCTGGTCCCCTCCGGCTGCTGGTCCGTCAGGTGAGAGGATCCAGTTCAGTTCCTGCTGATCCTCCAGTCGGTGGA
>NC_072449.1:12500-65000 GCF_027596085.1 Anoplopoma fimbria | reverse complement strand
TAAATGAGTTGAGGTAGTAGTGAAGTGGACCTCTTTTCCGTCCCTCTGTCTCTTCCTCCTCAGGTTGTCCATGTGAGTGCTCTTGTCCACGTTGTTCAGGTAGAAGTTGGTTTCTCTCTTGGCCTGAGACACTTCAGTCCTGAGTCTCTGCTGGAGGACCGTCTGCTCATAGGCCAGCCGCTCGCTCAGGTGAGTCCACTGGAACCTGTGCAGGTACTACGGGACACATGATAATAATAAATAATAAATGATAACATGTCATCATTCACCCATTCATACACTGATGTCAGAGGACTCTAACCACAGATACCCATCCAAACACCGCCAGCACAGCCTATGGGAGCAACTTGGGGTTAAGTGTCTTGCCCAAGGACACGTGGACATTGACTAGCGGAGCCGGGGATCGACCCTGCTCCACCAATGAGGACAAAGACCGGGTCTCAGTTTGTTTTGGTTCTGAGCTTCAGTCGTGGTGCCGCTAAAGGTCTCAGTCTGACTTTGTCAGGTCGTCTAAGAGTCTGAAACTTCTCTGACCAACAATCAAACATCAGACAGAAACATCCAAGATGGTCGCCTTGGTCGGTTGGCGCCACTGATTTCCTGTTTGTTTGTGGCTGCTGGACAAAAAGACTTTTCTTCATCTTCTGCATCAGTAACTCAACACACAGAGACGAGGAGGAGGAAGAGGAAATGATGGAACTCCTGATCTGGAAACTTCATCAGCTGTTAACCCTTCACTCCCCCGTCACCCTGCAGGCCAACGAGCAGCAGCCACAGCTGGACGACCAAAGACCCTGTGTGGAGTGGACCAACACTCAACCCAAGTTCTTGTCCCGGAGACTCTGGTCACACCTTGGACCTCGTTATCTCTCTGGGTCTAGATATTGATCATATCTGTTGTGAGGACCTACTGATCAATGATCATAATGTATTTTCTTGGATCTCTCTGTAAAGGGTGACCCCTTGTGTCTTAACCCAACATTGGACCCTAACCCTGACCCATGGAGAAACCCAAACAACAACCAGAACCCCGGTTCTAAACTACAGTCAGACAGCTGTTGGCCGAGCCAGAGTCCATCAGAACCACATGTGAGTGTCTGTATCTGTTGTGAGGATCCAGCTGGAGGGCTTAGTACAACTGAATATTTATATAGTACATAGTGTAAACACTATTATCATTATATACTACATATTGTAAACACTATTATTATATTGTACATATTGTAAACACTATTATTATTATATACTACATATTGTAAACACTATTATTATAATATACTACATATTGTAAACACTATTATTATATAGTACATATTGTAAACACTATTATTATTATATACTACATATTGTAAACACTATTATTATTATATACTACATATTGTAAACACTATTATTATATAGTACATATTGTAAACACTATTATTATATTGTACATATTGTAAACACTATTATTATATACTACATATTGTAAACACTATTATTATATATAGTACATATTGTAAACACTATTATTATATATGTACATATTGTAAACACTATTATTTATATACTACATATTGTAAACACTATCATTATATACTACATATTGTAAAACACTATTATTATATTGTACATATTGTAAAACTACTATTATTATATACTACATATTGTAAACACTATTATTATAATATACTACATATTGTAAACACTATTATTATATTGTACATATTGTAAACACTATTATTATATACTACATATTGTAAACACTATTATTATATACTACATATTGTAAACACTATTATTATATAGTACATATTGTAAACACTATTATTATATATACTACATATTGTAAACACTATTATTATTATATTGTACTATTATATTGTAAACACTATTATTTATATACTACATATTGTAAACACTATTATTATATATACTACATATTGTAAACACTATTATTATATACTACATATTGTAAACACTATTATTATATATGTACATATTGTAAACACTATTATTATATTGTACATATTGTAAACACTATTATTATATAGTACATATTGTAAACACTATTATTATATACTACATATTGTAAACACTATTATTATATAGTACATAGTGTAAACACTATTATTATAATATACTACATATTGTAAACACTATTATTATAATATACTACATATTGTAAACACTATTATTATAATATACTACATATTGTAAACACTATTATTATAATATACTACATATTGTAAACACTATTATTATATATACTACATATTGTAAACACTATTATATATATACTACATATTGTAAACACTATTATTATTATTATACATATTGTAAACACTATTATTATATATACTACATATTGTAAACACTATTATTATATATACTACATATTGTAAACACTATTATTATATATATTCTACATATTGTAAACACTATTATTATATTGTACATATTGTAAACACTATTATTATAATATACTACATATTGTAAACACTATTATTATAATATACTACATATTGTAAACACTATTATTATATACTACATATTGTAAACACTATTATTATATTGTAGATATCAGAGTTCCTGTGATGTCAGCGGTTACCGGGCAGACTGTACCTTGATGGACCAGAGGTCGGAGGAGAACCGTTGGCGTTTCCTGGTTCCCATCGGCGTGTTGTGGAGAGACGATGCCACTCTCTTCGCCACTCGTTTGTCTCTGAACTCCACCCATCCTTCAGTGAAATCACACCTCCTCAAGCCTGACTTCCTCTTCCTCCTCCTCACCTGGCCATCTGAGGGATCAATAATTCAGTGATCAGAAAATATAAAAAGCAAATGAAAACCGTCAATTTGATCATTTGAGGACAGAGGATACAAGGACAGAAGGAGAGGAACTAGTAGAGATGTTAAAAGGTTTTTATTAAATACGACTCACTAAACCTGGTCAAACATTCACAACACTGACTGTCCTCGTCTCCATAGCAACCGCAGCTCATGAGCTTGATGTGTTTAGAGACAGAAACAAAGTAATGCAGAACATGAACCTGTATGATGGTTTTAATATAAATATATACATAAATATATACATATATAAATATATACATAAATATATACATAAATATATACATAAATATATACATATAGAAATATATACATATATACATAAATATATACATATATACATAAATATATACATATATAAATATATACATAAATATATACATAAATATATACATATACATAAATATATACATATATAAATATATACATATATAAATATATATATATATAAATATATACATAAATATATACATAAATATATACATATATAAATATATACATATATAAATATATACATAAATATATACATATATAAATATATACATAAATATATACATATATAATTATATACATGTATAATTATATACATATATAAATATATACATGTATAAATATATACATAAATATATACATATATATATATAAATATATACACATATATACATATATAAATATATACATACATAAATATATAAATATATACATATATAAATATATACATATATAAATATATACATGTATAAATATATATATAAATATATAAATATATATATTTAATGTGTATTTGTACCTTCGGGTTGGAGGAAGATGCGTCCGATCTCTCCGTACACTGACAGCAGGTTCCTCACGTGTTTGGGGCGGAGCCTCGGAGGAATGTGACCCAGGTATATGATACCAGGAACACACTTCCTGTCTGGACAGGAAGTCAACCCAACAGCTTTCTGTTTGGTCGTCTTCTTCTTCTTCATTGCCGCATAATCATCATCATCATCATCATCATCATCATCTTCATCATCATCTTTCCCTCTGCAGCAGCTTCTTCCTCCTCTATCTGAGCCGTAGTCTTCCTCTCCTCCTCCTCCTCCTCTATCTGAGCCGTAGTCTTCCTCTCCTCCTCCTCCTCTATCTGAGCCGTAGTCTTCTTCCTCCTCCTCCTCCTCTATCTGAGCCGTAGTCTTCCTCTCCTCCTCCTCCTCCTCTATCTGAGCCGTAGTCTTCCTCTCCTCCTCCTCCTCCTCTATCTGAGCCGTAGTCTTCCTCTCCTCCTCCTCCTCTATCTGAGCCGTAGCCTTCCTCTCCTCCTCCTCCTCTATCTGAGCCGTAGTCTTCCTCTCCTCCTCCTCCTCCTCTCTTCGCTCCATGACTGATTGCTACAGACAGAAACAGTAGAACACAGATTCTGTTTTCTTTCTTCAGTGTTTATCATAATAATAATAATAAATAATGACGTCATGTGTTTAAATACGTAGCACATCATATTAGCATGTAAAACATTACAACATATATACCCTGTATATACAACATATAGGTTGTATATACAGCCCTGTATATACACAACATATAGATATGTAGGTTGTATATACAACATATATACCCTGTATATACAACATATATACCCTGTATATACAACATATATACCCTGTATATACAACCTATATACCCTGTATATACAACATATATACCTGTATGTAGGTTGTATATACAACATATATACCCTGTATATACAACATATATACCCTGTATATACAACATATAGGTTGTATATACAGCCCTGTATATACACAACATATAGACCCTGTATGTAGGTTGTATATACAACATATATACCCTGTATATACAACATATATACCCTGTATATACCCTGTATATACAACATATATACCCTGTATATACAACATATAGGTTGTATATACAGGGCTGTATTAACCCTGTATATACAGCCCTGTATAGACCCTGTATATAGGGCTGTATAGACCCTGTATAGACAGGGTTAGGGTTACCCTGTATATACAGCCCTGTATACACAGCCCTGTATATACAGCCCTATAGACCCTGTATATAGGGCTGTATAGACCCTGTATATACAACATATAGGCTGTATATACAGGGTCTATAGGGCTGTATATACAGGGCTGTATAGACCCTGTATATACAGGGTTAGGGTTACCCTGTATATACAGTATATACAGCCCTGTCTATACAGCCAAGGGTCTATACAGCCCTATATACAGGGTCTATACAGCCCTATAGACCCTCCGATGATTCGATGATTAATCGATCAACTTCAGCTGTTTGATCTGTTGATGGAGCTGATCACTTCCGGGTTTCGTCCTTTCACATTAAAGCGTTTTTGATGAATAATGAATGAATCTCACCTTCAGTGTAAACTCTTCATCACAGCAGCCTCTGCTCTGGCTCACGTGCGGAACTTCTGTCGCGTCTTGATGACGTCATATTAGGCTTTTTCGAGATGAAGTGCGCATGCGCCTTGCCTGACGTCAGACCAAGAAACACATTCATCAAACATATCAATAATAACAATTCATTAATAATCCAACATCCTGATGGAATTTCATTCCAAATGATATTTTCTCTAAAATTGTTGGCCTGAACTTTCTTTTACTCTGTAATTATAATATCAGCAAAATCCCAATCAAACTTCAGACTTTCACGAGCAGATGCTTTTGGCCTGGTGTCTCTTATTTAAACATAATTCTCACCTCATAGATATTACATATGGCATAATAAGGAAATTCTCTACAAAAACACATCTTTATTTTTCGAAAACTGGTTCAGAAATGATATTTCACTTGTTGGCCAACTCTTTGACCCGAATGGTAGACTATACAGTTATTCACATTGTTTCGGTTAAGGAATACGCAATTCCTTCTGGAATCAGAATGCTGCTGACTCACTATATGGACTTATCTGATACTGCTGTATACAGAGCACCGACCTAACAATAGAACAATTAGGGCGTTATTCCAAAAAGAGATTGTTACTATTCCTTATATAATTCCATATTGGAACGGCTTAATAGAGAATGTGCCTTGGAGGAAAGTTTGGTCTTTGCCATTCAAATATGTGCTTACTAATAAAGTGAGAGAAGTTAGGTTTAAATGAATCCACAGATTCTACCCAGCAAGGTCTGTACTGAAGAGGTAGAAACAGGAGATAAACTGAATGCTCTTTCTGTAAAAGCTCATACCAAAATATTTCACATTTGTTTTGGAACTGCTCCCATACAAAGAAACTCTGGTCAGATGTCCTTGAGTTCCTCCAAACTTACATCATTACAGATTTCTCTTTTTGTTTCAAGGATGTTTTCTATGGTGTGGATGAGCCTAAAAAAGACAAGGACGGAAAGTATTTCATAATAAATATTTTATTTAAATGCAGGTTTGGGGCTGTAAACCTTTCTCTCCAGTGTTTAAGAATGAAGTCAATTAATATTTGGACTCTATAAAATATTCAAAGAACTTTAAAGCTTGAGGACTGTGCAGTTCTATTCAACACTTGTGACCTCGCTGGACTGACTGATATTAAAGTCTTCTAACTGAGTTGTTGGTTTGATTTGGACTGTTTATTGTGTGATCTTGTGACATTTTTTAGATTCCCTGGCGTAATATGAATTACATTTTTGTTTGCTGTTTGTATGTGTCTGTGTTTTATATGTATGAACAAATGTCTCAATAAAGTTATTGAAGAAAAAAAAGAAAAAACCCCCAAAACATATCAATAATCAAGATCCAGAGACATAAAGGAAGTAATATTACACAAGTAAAAGTACCAAAGTATACATACAGCGGGTAAAATAAGTATTGAACACGTCACCATTTTTCTCAGTAAATATATTTCTAAAGGTGCTATTGACATGAAATGTTCACCAGATGTCGGTAACAACCCAAGTAATCCATACATACAAAGAAAACCAAACAAATAAGTTCAGAGATTAAGTTATGTGTAATAAAATGGAATGACAGGGAAAAAGTATTGAACACATGAAGAAAGGGAGGTGCAAAAAGGCATGGACCCTAACCCTAACGATAATATTAATATTATTAATAATAATGATATTAATATTATGAATATGAATAACGATAATATTATATTATTATTAATAATAATAACAATATTAATATTATGCATATGAATAACGACAATATTAATATTACGAATATGAATAACGATCATATTAATATTATTATTAATAATAATAACAATATTAATATTATGCATATGAATAACGATAATATTAATATTACGAATATGAATAACGATCATATTAATATTATTATTAATAATATTATTAATAATAATATACTATTATTATTATTAATAATAATAATTATAATAATAATAATAATATAATAATAATAATAATAATAATAGTGGGTGTCAGCAGGATACTCTGGTTTAATTGCTAAGGGTGAAGATTGAACAGTTCCGGTCTGGATCAAGAAGAAGAAGAAGAAGAAGAAACGGAAACGTGATGCATGCTGGGATACGTGTCATGGCGGGGTGATTTGAAGCGGAAGCAGCGTCAGCAGGAAGGATGCAGAGGTCCGTGTCCAGTTTGTCTCTGAGTCCCAGTGTGAAGATGAAACTGGCCAACGCTGGTTTCCAGTTCACCGCCGACCTGCTGCCACTCAAACCAGTACAACTGAGCCAAGGTACCGGTGTCACGCTGAAACGGGTCCGGTGTTCCGGTGTCACGGTGAAACGGGTCCGGTGTTCCGGTGAAACGGGTCCGGTGTTAACAGGTCCGGTGTCACGCTGAAACAGGTCCGGTGTTCCGGTCCTCGTGAATGCCGCATTGCCATATAGCCATAATAGTTTTATAGTTTTTAGTGATTTAATAGTTTTCTTTCTGTCTGTAAATATAATATTTCAGTTATTGTTGATTTTCTACTGTTTTTTATTGCTTATTTATAATACTTTTTATTTCATCTTTATTTTTTATCTTGTCTTCTTTTACTTTGTCTCTTGTGTGCACTTTACTCTACGCTGCTGTAAGCCTGCACATTTCCCCGCTGCGGGACTAATAAAGGATTATCTTATCTTATCTTATCTTATCTTATCTTATTGTTTAGTTTCTCATCACAGTATGGAACCTTCTCATACACAGTCTCTGGTCAAAACATAACGGATTCAACGTCGGAGTCTCTTTCAAGGAAACCAGTCCACTCACGTTTGATACGTCTGTTGTTTATGTGTTGAAACAGGAAGGGAGCCAGCTGCCCTTTCTTTGAAATAATAAAGTTGTTTAAAAACTGTTTTGTGTAAACACGTGTCATGTAGAAGAACTCTAGTCGATTGGTCCTGATCTACTGAACCTGTCAATCTTTGGATTAAGGAGTCGTTCAATGAATTTAACGTGATGTTTTATGTTCTGCTGCAGAGGCCAGTCTGTCCCAGCTAGAGGCGGTGGAGGTGCTGCAGGCTGTGAGGAGAGAGGGAGGAGGAGCTGATGATGGAGGAGCAGGAGCCTCTCTGACAGCTCTGGAGCTCCTGCAGAAGGAGGAAGAGTTGAGGAGCATCGTGACGTTCTCCTCTCAGCTGGATGTTGCTCTCGGAGGAGGACTTCCTGTCGGGAAAACAACCGAAATCTGTGGAGCTCCAGGAGTCGGAAAAACACAGCTATGGTCAGAGGACACGCTGTAACACACGCTGTAACACACGCTGTAACACACGCTGTAACACGCTGTAACACACGCTGTAACACACGCTGTAACACACACTGTAACACACGCTGTAACACACACTGTAACACGCTGTAACACACGCTGTAACACACACTGTAACACACGCTGTAACACACGCTGTAACACACGCTGTAACACACGCTGTAACACACGCTGTAACACGCTGTAACACACGCTGTAACACACGCTGTAACACACGCTGTAACACACGCTGTAACACGCTGTAACACACGCTGTAACACACGCTGTAACACACGCTGTAACACACGCTGTAACACACACTGTAACACACGCTGTAACACACGCTGTAACACACGCTGTAACACGCTGTAACACACACTGTAACACACGCTGTAACACACGCTGTAACACACGCTGTAACACACGCTGTAACACACGCTGTAACACGCTGTAACACACACTGTAACACACACTGTAACACACTGTAACACACGCTGTAACACGCTGTAACACACGCTGTAACACACGCTGTAACACACACTGTAACACGCTGTAAAACACACTGTAACACACACTGTAACACACTGTAACACACTGTAACACGCTGTAAAACACACTGTAACACACACTGTAACACACTGTAACACACTGTAACACACACTGTAACACGCTGTAACACATACTGTAACACGCTGTAACACGCTGTAACACACGCTGTAACACGCTGTAACACACGCTGTAACACACGCTGTAACACACACTGTAACACGCTGTAACACGCTGTAACACACACTGTAACACGCTGTAACACACGCTGTAACACACGCTGTAACACACGCTGTAACACACACTGTAACACACGCTGTAACACACGCTGTAACACACGCTGTAACACACGCTGTAAACACGCTGTAACACGCTGTAACACATACTGTAACAGACACTGTAACACACACACTGTAACACGCGCTGTTTATTACGTCGTCCTCTCAGCCTGCAGCTGGCGGTGGACGTTCAGGTGCCTCAGTGTTTCGGAGGGGTCGGAGGTCAGGTGGTCTACATCGACACTGAGGGCAGCTTCCTGCTTCAGAGAGTTGTCGATATCGCCGCCGCCACCGTCCAACACTGCTCCCTTTTGGTCGAAGACGATGAGCAGCGACTCGCCATGACGACCTTTACCGTGGAAACCATCCTGTCCAACACATTCCTGGTAATGATGACAGGTTGTCAGGGTAACTATTACAGTGTTGACGTCACGCATCGGCAGGTAAAAAATATACTGATTGGCTGTCTTTCTAATCTTTCCCAGGTGCGTTGCCATGACTACGTGGAGCTGCTCGCAGAGATCCACCTGCTGCCTGAATTCCTGTCTGACCACCCGAGGGTCCGCCTCCTGGTGATTGACAGCGTGGCGTTTCCGTTCCGGCAGCACTTTGAAGAGCTGTCTCAGAGGACACGCCTCCTCAACGGCCTCGCCCAGCAGCTTATCGCCATGGCGACCAGTCACAACATAGCTGTGTTGGTGACCAACCAAATGACCACCCGGTTGCGGGGTGGCCAATCACAGCTGGTCCCTGCCCTTGGGGAGAGCTGGGGACACGCCCCCACTATCAGGCTCCTCCTACACTGGGCGGGGTCAAGGCGTCTGGCAGCAATCTTTAAATCCCCAGATCACACCGGAGCCACCATCCAATACCAGATAACCTCTGAGGGATTCAGAGACGTCGACCAATCGGAGCCGCCGCCTAGCAAACGACCCCGGACACACACCGTCCAATCAGAGGCCAGCAAGAAAGACACCAGCCAGTGATTGGTCAGAGATCACATGAGCGTCTGTGATGAACACGTCTTCATGACACGGGATGTATATGTATGTATGTATGTATGTATGTATGTATGTATGTATGTATGTATGTATGTATGTATGTGTATATATATATATATATGTATGTATGTATGTGTATATATATATATATGTATGTATGTATATGTGTGTATATATATATATATATATATATATATATATGTATGTATGTATGTATATGTGTGTATATATATATATATATATGTATGTATGTATGTGTATATATATATATATATATATATGTATGTATATGTGTATATATATATATATGTATGTATGTATATGTGTATATATATATATATATATATATATATATATATATATATATATATATATATATATATATATATATATATGTATGTATATGTGTGTGTGTATATATATATATATATATATATATATATATATATATATATATATATATGTATGTATGTATATGTGTGTATATATATATATATGTATGTATATATATATGTGTGTATATATATGTATGTATGTATATGTGTGTGTATATATATGTATATATATATGTGTGTGTATATATGTATGTATGTATATGTGTGTATATATATATGTATGTATGTATATATGTGTGTGTGTATATATGTATATGTGTGTGTATATGTATGTATGTATATATATATGTGTATGTATATGTGTGTATATATATGTATGTATATATGTGTATGTGTGTGTATATATGTGTGTATATATATATATATATATGTGTATGTATATGTGTGTATATATGTGTGTATATATATGTATATATAATTATTATTATTTCTGTCAATGTTTCCATACAATTTATGACTATAAATAAAAACACTTGTGTTTGTACAAATACCTGTGCACATGTTTATTTTTTAATCAAAGGTTTAAATGAAATGTTCAATAAAGGTTTGAATAAATGTTCAATAAAGGTTTGAATAAATGTTCAATAAAGGTTTGAATAAATGTTCAATAAAGGTTTGTTTGAATAAATGTTCAATAAAGGTTTAATGTGTTTATTGTGTTTATTGTGTTTAATCATCAACGTACAGGGCGCGTTGTGACGTCACGCCCCGGAGAGGCGGATACGCGGAGCAACATGGCTGCAGACTACTGGGAGCAGAGACCCGACCTGTCAGCCTGAAGGAGACCGGGACAGACCGGGACAGCCCGGGACAACCCCCAGTGAGTAATGCACACGTCCGAGATCAGTGTTACTGCAGGACATAGACGGGCCCCGTCTCCTCACACATGAGTTACTGCAGGACATAGACGGGCCCCGTCCTCCTCACACACATGAGTTACTGCAGGACATAGACGGGCCCCGTCCTCCTCACACATGAGTTACTGCAGGACATAGACGGGCCCCGTCCTCCTCACACACATGAGTTACTGCAGGACATAGACGGGCCCCGTCCTCCTCACACATCACACACATGAGAGTTACTGCAGGACATAGACGGGCCCTGTCCTCCTCACACACATGAGTTACTGCAGGACATAGACGGGCCCCGTCCTCCTGCAGGACACATCACACATGAGTTACTGCAGGACATAGGCCCCGTCCTCCTCTCACACACATGAGTTACTGCAGGACATAGACGGGCCCATAGACGGGTCCTCCTCACACATGAGTTACTGCAGGACATGACGGGCCCCGTCCTCCTCACACACATGAGTTACTGCAGGACATAGACGGGCCCCGTCCTCCTCACACATGAGTTACTGCAGGACATAGACGGGCCATAGACGGGCCCCGTCCTCCTCCTGCAGGACACACATGAGTTACTGCAGGACATAGACGGGCCCCGTCCTCCTCACACATGAGTTACTGCAGGACATAGACGGGCCCCGTCCTCCTCACACACAGTTACTGCAGGACATAGACGGGCCCCGTCCTCCTCCTCACACATGACAGTTACTGCAGGACATAGACGGGCCCCGTCCTCCTCACACATGAGTTACTGCAGGACATAGACGGGGCCCCATAGACGGGTCCTCCTCACACACATGAGTTACTGCAGGACATAGACGGGCCCCGTCCTCCTCACACAGTTGACAGTTATTGCAGGACATAGATGGGCCCCGTCCTCCTCACACAGTTGACAGTTATTGCAGGACATAGACGGGCCCCGTCCTCCTCACACATGAGTTACTGCAGGACATAGACGGGCCCCGTCCTCCTCACACATGAGTTACTGCAGGACATAGACGGGCCCCGTCCTCCTCACACACATGAGTTACTGCAGGACATAGACGGGCCCCGTCCTCCTCACATGAGTTTACCGTCCTCCTCACACATGAGTTACTGCAGGACATAGACGGGCCCCGTCCTCCTCACACAGTTGACAGTTATTGCAGGACATAGATGGGCCCCGTCCTCCTCACACAGTTGACAGTTATTGCAGGACATAGACGGGCCCCGTCCTCCTCACACATGAGTTACTGCAGGACATAGATGGGCCCCGTCCTCCTCACACAGTTGACAGTTATTGCAGGACATAGACGGGCCCCGTCCTCCTCACACAGTTGACAGTTATTGCAGGATATAGACGTGTATAAGAACACAAATAAAAAACGTAAAGAACATAGAAAACACACAGAACACACAGAGAGCATACAGAGAACATACACATAGACCACAGAGAACACACAGAAATCCCACATAGGCCACAGAGAACGTACAGAACAGAGAACGTACAGAACAGAGAACGTACAGAACAGAGAACGTACAGAACAGAGAACGTACAGAGCAGAGAACGTACAGAGCAGAGAACGTACAGAACAGAGAACGTACAGAACAGAGAACGTACAGAACAGAGAACGTACAGAGCAGAGAACGTACAGAGAATCTACAGAGCAGAGAACCTACAGAGCAGAGAACCTACAGAGCAGAGAACCTACAGAGCAGAGAACACAGCTCCTACAGTCACCACAGAATGAATCAGCGGTTTCAGAGTGAACCTGGATGTTTTTGATTGATTGATTGATCAGGTGAAGACGATCAATGAGTGTTTCCTCTGTGACCTCACTGTTCTCTTCTTTAAGTGCAGCGTGTCCTGAAACCCAACATTGCATATAATCCTGTGTTTACCTGCCCAGGTGTGGCTGCCCCGCCCCCTTAGCGCCACGCCCCCCCGTCCCCCCTTATGGAGAGGATGAGGAAGATCAAACGGCAGCTGTCATTCACCCTGGGGAGGGGAGGGGACGGGACGCTGAGTGACACCATCAACCAGGAAGTGACATCACACAGTGACTCAGGTAACAGACACACACGCACACAGTTCAGGGCGGCGTCCTTCGAAGGCGACAAATGTGTCTTTTTCTATTAACTGGATCATTCACAGCCCAACTTTCCCAGGATGCATTGCTCTGGTGATGGTTGCGTAGAGATACTACAGCTCCTCTAATAACAGACGTAGAGAGATACTACAGCTCCTCTAATAACAGACTGAAGTACTCAGTGTACTTAGAAGAGATACTACAGCTCCTCTAATAACAGACTGAAGTACTCAGTGTACTTAGAAAGAGATACTACAGCTCCTCTAATAACAGACTGAAGTACTCAGTGTACTTAGAAGAGATACTACAGCTCCTCTAATAACAGACTGAAGTACTCAGTGTACTTAGAAGAGATACTACAGCTCCTCTAATAACAGACTGAAGTACTCAGTGTACTTAGAAGAGATACTACAGCTCCTCTAATAACAGACTGAAGTACTCAGTGTACTTAGAAGAGATACTACAGCTCCTCTAATAACAGACTGAAGTACTCAGTGTACTTAGTAGAGATACTACAGCTCCTCTAATAACAGACTGAAGTACTCAGTGTACTTAGAAGAGATACTACAGCTCCTCTAATAACAGACTGAAGTACTCAGTGTACTTAGTAGAGATACTACAGCTCCTCTAATAACAGACTGAAGTACTCAGTGTACTTAGAAGAGATACTACAGCTCCTCTAATAACAGACTGAAGTACTCAGTGTACTTAGAAGAGATACTACAGCTCCTCTAATAACACTCACACAGTGACATCACAGGGCCTTTACAGACTCCTCCCTTTGGTCTGATTGGTTGGTTGGATTGGTTATCTGTTAGAACTATCAATTGATCAGTAAATCAATCCGCTGCTGTGATGTGATGACACATGTTTGTTTTGTTTTCTTTTTACTCCTTTTTTTCATCCCTCCATCACCTCTTCATCATCCCTCCATCACCTCTTCATCATCCTTCCATCACCTCTTCATCATCCTTCCATCACCTCTTCATCATCCCTCCATCACCTCTTCATCATCCCTCCATCACCTCATCACCTCTTCATCATCCTTCCATCACCTCTTCATCATCCCGCCATCACCTCTCCATCATCCCTCCATCACCTCATCATCCCTCCATCACCTCTCCATCACCTCTTCATCATCCTTCCATCACCTCTTCATCATCCCTCCATCACCTCTCCATCACCTCTTCATCTTCCCTCCATTACCTCTTTATCATCCCTCCATCACCTCTTCATCATCCCTCCATCACCTCTTCATCATCCCTCCATCACCTCTTCATCATCCCTCCATCACCTCTTCATCATCCCTCCATCACCTCTCCATCACCTCTTCATCTTCCCTCCATTACCTCTTTATCATCCCTCCATCACCTCTTCATCATCCCTCCATCACCACATCATCACCATGTTTCAGAGGTGGTGTCTCTTCGTGGTTCTTCTGGAGTTTTGAAGGTTCGAGGTTCGTCTTCTTCAGTTCGTCTTCTTCAGTCCTACAGCAGCTCCCTACGGAAACCTGGAGGCCTCGGACGAAGTCTGAGCTCCTACCTGAACCACACAGCTCGACTGGGTACTAATACTACAAATACATGTACAAATACTGCACTACCTGAACCACACGGCTCGACTGGGTACTAATACTACAAATGTAATATGTTTTTCAGTTTTATTTATATGCTGACATTTTCTGGACTGTACTAGTTGTTGCTCTGTACAAACATGTTATTCTGTTACTATTTTTTTTTTTTTATCTTTTACTTTTTTCAAATGTACAGCACTTAGAGCTGCATAGTCTGTATGAAATGTGCTATATAAATAAAGATTATTATTATTATTAATAATATCTTAAATCAAATTCACTCAATATTTCATCAACAGTGTTTTGTCACCATCATGTTCCTCACCAAGGAGCGCAGAGGATTTCAGTGTAGCGCTGCTGTTTCTTCTAGTTTAAGACAGCGGCCATGTTGAGTAGGTAGCAAATGTACTTACACCCAACTTTGGCTCCATAGGAGTGTTGGCCTTAAATTGAGTTAAACTTTGGCTCCATAGGAGTGTTGGCCTTAAATTGAGTTAAACTTTGGCTCCATAGGAGTGTTGGCCTTAAATTGAGTTAAACTTTAGCTCCATAGGAGTGTTGGCCTTAAATTGAGTTAAACTTTGGCTCCATAGGAGTGTTGGCCTTAAATTGAGTTAAACTTTGGCTCCATAGGAGTGTTGGCCTTAAATTGAGTTAAACTTTAGCTCCATGGGCGTGTTGGCCTTAAATTGAGTTAAACGTTGGCTCCATGGGCGTGTTGGCCTTAAATTGAGTTAAACTTTAGCTCCATAGGAGTGTTGGCCTTAAATTGAGTTAAACTTTAGCTCCATGGGCGTGTTGGCCTTAAATTGAGTTAAACTTTAGCTCCATGGGCGTGTTGGCCTTAAATTGAGTTAAACTTTAGCTCCATGGGAGTGTTGATCTTAATTTGAGTTAAACGTTGGCTCCATGGGCGTGTTGGCCTTAAATTGAGTTAAACTTTGGCTCCATGGGCGTGTTGGCCTTAAATTCAATATTAGTAAAAAAAAAAATAGAAGATATGTGTCAACTGGAGGGTTACATTTCAAACCACTGCAAAGAGAACCAACCGGAAAATTAATCAGATTTGTCCTGTAGCAGCATCCTCATAGTACAAACCCAGAATTCAGCATGTTCTGAGTACCGGATGGCAGTTATAGCGTGTTACTACCATCATACCGCTTTCCTCAGTGGTTCAATGACTTTAGCTTTGGTTCCGTTGGAGACCAGTTCCAAAGTGTCCAACATAGCGCCAAAGCTCTAATTCTCAAAGACTGAGTAGGGGAGCAAATCCTTAGAGAACAACGTGTCAATCTACTTTGTAATTCAACGTGATTCATTTAAGGCAGGGGGTGCAGGTCGTATCGTATCCATATTCGATTCTCAAGCTCAGCCGCTCTCAACAAACCTCCGCTAACATCTAGCCTACTTTAGAACGTAAACAAGATTCATGTGTATTAAGCCTGTTGCGTCTGAGAATACACAATAGTATGTCTCTATTTATTGCATTTTACCTATTGAACCAATGTTTGGAGACCCAGCGATGGCAGCCACACACACTTCTCTACTGCTGTCATATTCTGTTTATGTTCTCTTCGTGTATGTTTCTGTACTTTCAGAGATCGTCCATGAGGATGTAAAGATAAGTTCAGATAGAGAAAGTGATCCGGCTTCTTCTTCAGACAACGTTCTGAGTCCAGTGAGAGTGAGACTGAGAAACAAGAAGATCGCAACTGAGGTACACACCTGTACACACTAAAACACACACATACACAACAGTCCGGATGGAGGGATTTAGTCCTGAACCCCGTTTTTAGTTTAGTTGTTAACTCTGTCTTTAGTCCTGAACTCTGTCTTTAGTTTAGTTGTGAACTCTGTCTTTAGTCCTAAGCTCTGTCTTTAGTTTAGTTGTGAACTCTGTCTTTAGTCCTGAACACTGTCTTTAGTTTAGTTGTGAACTCTGTCTTTAGTCCTAAGCTCTGTCTTTAGTTTAGTTGTGAACTCTGTCTTTAGTCCTGAACACTGTCTTTAGTTTAGTTGTGAACTCTGTCTTTAGTCCTGAACACTGTCTTTAGTTTAGTTGTGAACTCTGTCTTTAGTCCTAAGCTCTGTCTTTAGTTTAGTTGTGAACTCTGTCTTTAGTCCTAAGCTCTGTCTTTAGTTTAGTTGTGAACTCTGTCTTTAGTCCTGAACACTGTCTTTAGTTTAGTTGTGAACTCTGTCTTTAGTCCTAAGCTCTGTCTTTAGTTTAGTTGTGAACTCTGTCTTTAGTCCTAAGCTCTGTCTTTAGTTTAGTCCAGAACTGTGTCTTTAGTCCTGAACTCTGTCTTTAGACTCTGTGAGGTTCATGTTGACATCCCTGACTCCTGCTTTTGTTGTGTTTCAGGACATTAACAAACGTCTCTCATTACCGGCCGACATTCGTCTTCCAGACGGTTACCTGGAGAAGTTTAATCTGATTGGTCCAGCTCTGTTTGAGGAGCCAATCAGCAGACGACTACGTAGAGTGTCCCTGGTACGCCTAACTGCTTTCACTGGTCCTGTTTCTACTGAAACGTATTATTAGTATTTGGTGTCTTAATACAGATCATATTAACGATCTCCTGTCTGTCTGTCTCTGTCTGTCTGTCTGTGTCTGTCTGTCACTTTGTGTCCATCTGTCTGTTTTGTGTCTCCAGTCAGAGATTGGTTTTGGGAAACTGGAGACGTACATCAAACTGGACAAACTGGGAGAGGTGAGGACTCATGATTGTATGAATTGTGTTGATGTGAACAGACCAAACTGTCTCTATTTGTCTCTCTGCCTACATGTCTGTCTCACCTGTTCATTTCCACCTGTCCCATCCACCTGTCTCTTTCTACCTGCCCTTCTCTACCTGCCCTTCTCTACCTGTCTCTTTCTACCTGTCTTTTTCTACCTGCCCTTCTCTACCTGCCCTTCTCTACCCGTCTCTTTCTACCTGTCTCTTTCTACCTGTCTCTTTCTACCTGCCCTTCTCTACCTGTCTCTTTCTACCTGTCTCTTTCTACCTGCCCTTCTCTACCTGTCTCTTTCTACTTGTCTCTTTCTACTTGTCTCTTTCTACCTGTCTCTTTATACCTGCCCTTCTCTACCTGTCTCTTTCTACCTGTCTCTTTCTAGCTGCCCTTCTCTACCTGCCCTTCTCTACCTGTCTCTTTCTACCTGTCTCTTTCTACCTGTCTCTTTCTACCTACCCTTCTCTACCTGGCCTTCTCTACCTGTCTCTTTCTACCTGTCTCTTTCTACCTGTGTCTTTCTACCTACCCTTCTCTACCTACCCTTCTCTACCTGTCTCTTTCTACTTGTCTCTTTCTACCTGTCTCTTTCTACCTGTCTCTTTCTACCTGCCCTTCTCTACCTGTCTCTTTCTACTTGTCTCTTTCTACTTGTCTCTTTCTACCTGTCTCTTTATACCTGCCATTCCCTACCTGTCTCTTTCTACCTGTCTCTTTCTAGCTGCCCTTCTCTACCTGCCCTTCTCTACCTGTCTCTTTCTACCTGTCTCTTTCTACCTGTCTCTTTCTACCTACCCTTCTCTACCTGGCCTTCTCTACCTGTCTCTTTCTACTTGTCTCTTTCTACCTGTCTCTTTCTACCTGTCTCTTTCTACCTGTCTCTTTCTACCTACCCTTCTCTACCTGGCCTTTTCTACCTGTCTCTTTCTACCTGTCTCTTTCTACCTGTCTCTTTCTACCTACCCTTCTCTACCTACCCTTCTCTACCTGTCTCTTTCTACTTGTCTCTTTCTACCTGTCTCTTTCTACCTGTCTCTTTCTACCTGCCCTTCTCTACCTGTCTCTTTCTACTTGTCTCTTTCTACTTGTCTCTTTCTACCTGTCTCTTTATACCTGCCCTTCTCTACCTGTCTCTTTCTACCTGTCTCTTTCTACCTGTCTCTTTCTACCTGCCCTTCTCTACCTGTCTCTTTCTACTTGTCTCTTTCTACTTGTCTCTTTCTACCTGCCCTTCTCTCTGCCTGTCCATTCCAGCTGTCTCTTTCTGCCTGTCTCTTTCTAACTGTCTTTTTCTACCTGTCTCTTTCTACCTGCCCTTCTCTACCTGTCTCTCTTGGCCTGTCGGTCTCACCTGTCCCTTTCTACTTTCCCTCTCACCTGTCTCACTCTCACCCTGTCTTTCTGCAGGGGACTTACGCTACAGTGTATAAAGGTCGCAGTAAACTGACCGAGAACCTTGTGGCCTTGAAGGAGATTCGATTGGAACATGAAGAAGGAGCTCCATGTACTGCTATCAGAGAAGGTAGTACTTATGTATACTACAGAAGTAGGACTACACTACAATACTCTAATACAATGCTAATACTACAGTTAAGCCTACTACCCTAACAGTTTAGTGTGACAAACACCACAACATATGATTATATCCGTATCACTGTTAGTACTGATACCTCATTACTAGTATCAGTAGTAGTACAGTATCACTGTTAGTACTGATACCTCATTAACAGTACTACTAATAGTATCAGGAGTATTACAGTATCACTGTTAGTACTGATACCTCATTAACAGTACTACTAATAGTATCAGGAGTATTACAGTATCACTGTTAGTACTGATACCTCATTATTAGTATCAGTAGGCCGGAGGCGTGTGTGTGTGTGTGTGTGATAATGTGTATGTGTGTGTGATAATGTGTATGTGTGTGTGATAATGTGTATGTGTGTGTATGAATGTGTGTGTAATAATGTGTGTGTTCTTCTTCAGTGTCTCTGTTGAAGGATCTGAAACACGCAAACATCGTCACGCTTCACGACATCATCCACACACAGAAGTCCCTCACACTGGTGTTTGAGTATCTGGTGAGACACACACACAGACACATACACACATACAGACACACACATATACACACACAGACACACACATGTACACACACACACACACACACACACACACACACACACACACACACACACACAGGCTCACTCTCTCACACACACACACACACACACACACATACAAACACACACATATACACACACAGACACACACATACACACACATATACACACACACACACACACACACACACACACACAGGCTCACTCACACACACACACACACACACACACACACACACACACACACACACACAGGCTCACTCTCACACACACACACACACACACACACACACATACAAACACACACACACAGGCTCACTCACACACAGTTAATGGTGTCTCTCTTGTGTTTCAGGACAAAGATCTGAAACAGTACCTGGACGACTGTGGAAACATCATCAATGTTCACAACGTCAAAGTGAGAAAAGTTTGAATGTACCTGTCAGTACTACTAATACGGCTGTTTGTGTATATTTATATATAGTTTATATCATTTTGGTTATTAACAAATATTAAAGATAAATTAACAGTATTATGAATACTACTACTAATCTTTATTTATACAGCACATGTCATGCACTCTGTAGCTCAAAGTGCTGTACAGATGGGTTAGGGTTAAAACCTTCCTTTTACAGATAAAATAACTAAAAACAGAAAACCTTTCTTTTACAGATAAAATAACTAAAAACAGAAAACCTTTCTTTTACAGATAAAATAAATAAAAACAGAAAACTTGCATTTTCATTTTGAGTCCAAGTAAAAAAAGTCAACAGATTAATAAAAACTGGAAAAAATTTAACATTTAAAATACAATAATTGAAAATAGATAATAAAATAAAAAAAATTTTAGACATCAAAGTGTTTAAATATATAAAAGATGATTCTAAAGACAGACGTGGTACTTTGTACACATAAAGAAAGGCCATTCCTAAGAAGTTATGAGCTTTGTACACAAGGGACTTTAAATCTATTGTGGAGGCTTTGGGCCGACTGATGTGTTCTCTTTGTTTGTTTTGGAAGAGTTTCAGCCTCTCAAAAGATTTTTATAAAGACCAGTACAAGTCCAGTCTACTTGAGATGGTCTCTTTATTAATATGGGCCACAAATGCTTAGTCAAAGTCCAAGATAAACCCAGACTTTAGTCAGGTGAGTGAGATGACCATGTTTATCCAGTAAAGCATCCCTCTTAGATTTTCAGGGCCAACTATTATAATTTCTTTGTAGTCCTCAGTCAATTAAGAAATCCTAATTCATCCATGTTTACTGCTAATAGGCATATTCACCGTTTAACTCAGCAGGTTGTGTGTCATCATGTAGCAACGGAAGCTAACGTTATGTTCCCTGATGACATCACCTAGAGGAAGTTGTTTAGTGAGAACAACACCTGAAGTTACACCATATATCAATAACACATGTTCCCCAAGATGAACATAGAATTGTCTTCCTGTCATGTATGTTGGGAGACAGTTTATAACCCAGTACTGAAGCTGGTTCAGGAAAATTGAATGGTGGACCAGGTCTTTACCTTCAGTCCTGAGTCTCAAGTCCCTGACTACCTCTGTGCCGGGGTTAGCTCTGAAACCTGAGTGGAATTATTCTAGGATGTTGCTCTGATTTAAAAATATATTTATCTGGTAAAAACAACTTTCTCAAGTATCTTGCTTAAAAAGGACCTTGCTTAAACTAACATTCTTGCAGAGGTCTGGGATTGAGATCTGAAGAAAAGCTTTCCTAAGTCTCTTGAGCTCATGTTAGAGATGAGCTCCAGCGGAGGAAACACCTGAACCCTGACTGGATTTATTTGATGTGAAACTGTTTAAAACTCGACCTATGATTCTTGGTTTTTAGTTTTTGGGTCCTCAGCTCTTTAGTTTCCATTAGTGTGTCTGTATTTGTCCGGATTACCAGCGTACTGTTTTTGTCTCCGTAGCTCTTCCTGTTCCAGCTGTTGAGAGGTTTGTCGTACTGTCATCGGAGGAAGGTTCTCCACAGAGACCTGAAACCACAAAACCTGCTGATCAACGAGCGAGGAGAGCTCAAACTGGCAGACTTTGGTGAGTTAAATGGTAAATGGACTTTTCCACTACATGTCATCATTCACACATTCAGACCAGTTCACACACTGATGGGGGGGGGGGGGGGGTACCCACCAGGACACTAGTTAACATTCATTCACACAGATACACCACAGGAACAGCTGCGGGAGCACTTTGGGGTTAAGTGTGTTGCTCAGCCCAAGGACTCATGGACATGGAGGATCGAACCGCCGATCCTCTGATTGGAGGACGACCCTGCTCTCCACTGAGCCATAGTCGCCAGTCGAGTTCGCTACTTCTGTTTACTGCTGTTGTTAGTGGACAGTGTGTGTGTAAAAACTTATGTTGATTCAAATTTATATTTAAGGTACTTCAATTCAGTTTATTTTGTATAGCCCTTAGACCCTCACATCCTCTGTCCTTAGACCCTCACATCCTCTGCCCTTAGACCCTCACATCCTCTGTCCTTAGACCCTCACATCCTCTGTCCTTAGACCCTCACATCCTCTGCCCTTAGACCCTCACATCCTCTGCCCTTAGACCCTCACATCCTCTGTCCTTAGACCCTCACATCCTCTGCCCTTAGACCCTCACATCCTCTGTCCTTAGACCCTCACATCCTCTGTCCTTAGACCCTCACATCCTCTGCCCTTAGACCCTCACATCCTCTGTCCTTACACCCTCACATCCTCTGCCCTTAGACCCTCTGTCCTTAGACCCTCACATCCTCTGTCCTTAGACCCTCACATCCTCTGTCCTCACATCCTCTGTCCTTAGACCCTCACATCGGCACAGGAAAAACTCCCCTAAAAAATGGAGGGAACCTCTGGGAGAGCGACAGAGGAGGATATCCGGAAAATAACTTTGGTCTGTTACAGTTATATTTGCAAAAGTGACAGATATCAGTCATTTCCCATACATATATACTGTCTGGCCCATACCTGTTGACTGACTGGCCCATACCTGTTGACTGACTGGCCCATAACTACTGACTGACTGATCAGTGGTCTGATTAAGTTGCTAAAGGTGTCGCTAGTCACTTGAAGATATAAAGAGTTTCTAAATCACACTGATCACTTTATTAATCCAGGATATGTTGTTCTTGCTAAAATCTTCATCGTGGATAAATAAATCATCCTCCCTAAAAGTTGCACACCAGAATAAAATACATCAAAAGCTTTTAGATGAATTGCTGTCAGATTTGATTCAGGAGTTATTAATCAGGTTAAAGAACCCATACATGGTGCTACTCGGCTGGCATCTTGCATCCCTGGTCTTAAACAGTCTTGTATGTTCAACATTTCTTCATATGATCTGCGGCTGTATTGTTTGTAGCCAGTCTGGAGAACAGGGTAGTTAGTAGATGGTCTACTGTTTAATGGACCTGGTTTATATGTGCCACCTGCTTCTCTTCTCTGGAACAAAGTGGGATCAACCATCGAGCTACACCAGCGCTGCTAGCTAGCATCACCTGGAAATAAAGACGACTAACAGGCAGGAGGGGGGAATTAGGAGGAGACTGCATTAATGGATATCAAGACCAGCACCACCTGCTATGATCCATATCCATGAAACAGATTGTAAGCTGTTGAACAAGGAATGGAAATACTCCGGATGAATGTAACATCAACCTCACCAACGTTTACCAACATCCCACTCTGACCATGGCCCTTCCCACTCTCTAGTAACCCTGCACAGGTGTGCTGCATTGCTCAACCAGGTGCACCTGGCCTGTGAAGAAGTTGCTTTAAAGCTCCGGTACCAACCCTCTGGTGGGGGCATATGTATGTTTTCATGTTAATAAATCCCTTGGATTTGATTGTGTGTGTCTTTTGTGGATGATTTGGGTAAGTGGAGGAGTGATGTCATCCCCGTAGGATGAAGGCGGGGCCTCACAGTGATGCCTTCAAGGACACTTTGGAGCTGCAAAGAAGAGGAGGAACCGAGAGGCAAACTCAGGGACGCAACGGATACACAACGAGACACCTGGAGTATTCAAGGCTGGCAACGCCCCCAAAAAATGTAGGAAACGATGAAAAACATGACCGGTGTGCCACGTAAACACCGTCATCACAGAAACCAACCAATGAACCAGCGACCTTTGGGATGAGGTTTGAAACCAGCGGGAGCTCTGAGAGAAGCAGGGAGGTGCTGGAGTCAGTATCTGAAGGAACCGTCAGAGTTGGTCGCCTCAAAACCATCTTCAACACCTCAATGCTTGAATTCCAGCTGCCATGACAACATCAGCGCCTCCATTCTGAAGCCAAAGAGGAGCGGGTCTGGTGTGACAGCCCATAATACCTCATTCAGCAAATCAACCCTGTCCTCACAGCCCCAGGAGAGCATGAAAACTCTGTGTCCTCTCTGAACCCATGACAACAGAACCAGACTTCTGCTCTCAGAGATGAATCAGTAGATGAACCTTTATCTTGTCCTTTGGTTCTGTCGGTTCCATATCAGCAGGCTGGTTGTGTCAATAACAGCTCGTCCCCCTCAAAACACTGTCCACTGCTAATGTTTCATCACATTATCAAACTGTAGGATCACATGACTGATGGAGGGGGGGGGGGGGGGGGGGCAGACCTTTACCTGGACAGTGTCAACAACACGTTTCCATGGTGATCCACGACGATGTCCTACTCAAACCTCTCAAAACACAGGAGATAATCTTCAGAGGCACAAGACACCTATTCATAGTTTTCACGTGACGTCGCCTCCTTAGGGGAACGCCCCCTTGGAGGGCAAAACAACGCTGTCCTCACACACATCAGCCAGCAAGAAGAGGGAAAGACATCGACATTTTCACCATTTCTTACATTTTATAGACCAAACAAGTAACTGATTAATCTATAAAATAATCGACAGTGATCTCAGTTAGATTTGATTCATTTGGAGCCTTGGAATATTAAATCATCTATTTTTGCTCACTACATCTGAGCCTTTCTTACCCGGAGGTGTGCTTAAGCTACAGGTTATGTGCACTTATTTTTAAAATGAAAGACTGGGAAATGATCGTTTATCTTATCAGTATTAGCTATGAGAAACGGGTAATTATAATCTATTATATCTGCTGAAAATATGCATGCATACATGTCAGAAAGTATGTCCTGTGTTTAATAAACCTCTTCAAACGTTTACTGTGAGCAGTGTTTTTCTGTTATCACTCTTTAGTTAAACAGTGATAGTAACAGTCTCCTAAACGGACAAGAACCAGAAACATACCGTTTGATCTGATGTCTTTGTTTTTCTTCAATTGAGAGGTGTTTCAAACATTTGTGGATTGAAACAGGAAGAGAAGTGACCGGCTATTTCTGCGTCTCTATTGACGGTCCAGCGCTAACCGCCATGTTGGCCCGTTCATTTCCCCTCCAGGTCACCGCGCAGGTCACGTGACTGAAAACTATGAATAGAGAGACGCACACTGACTACTGACACTCTCTACCTACAGACACGTTCTATCTACAGACACTCTTTACCTACACACTTTCTATCTACAGACACTCTTTACCTACAGACTCTCTACCTACAGACACTCTCTACCTACAGACACTCTCTACCTACAGACACTCTCTACCTACAGACACTCTCTACCTACAGACACTCTTTACCTACAGACTCTCTACCTACAGACACTTTCTATCTACAGACACTCTTTACCTACAGACTCTCTACCTACAGACACTCTCTACCTACAGACACTCTCTACCTACAGACACTCTTTACCTACAGACACGTTCTATCTACAGACACTCTCTACCTACAGACACTCTCTACCTACAGACACTATCTACAGACACTCTTTACCTACAGACTCTCTACCTACAGACACTTTCTATCTACAGACACTCTTTACCTACAGACACTCTCTATCTACAGACACTCTTTACCTACAGACACTCTCTACCTACAGACACTCTCTACCTACAGACACGTTCTATCTACAGACACTCTTTACCTACAGACACTCTACCTACAGACACATTCTATCTACAGACACTCTTTACCTACAGACACTCTACCTACAGACACGTTCTACCTACAGACACTCTCTACCTACAGACACGTTCTATCTACAGACACTCTTTACCTACAGACACTCTTTACCTACAGACACTTTCTATCTACAGACACTCTTTACCTACAGACTCTCTACCTACAGACACTCTCTACCTACAGACACTCTCTACATACAGACACTCTCTACATACAGACACGTTCTATCTACAGACACTCTCTACCTACAGACACTCTCTACCTACAGACACGTTCTATCTACAGACACCCTTTACCTACAGACTCTCTACCTACAGACACTCTACCTACAGACACTCTCTACCTACAGACACTCTTTACCTACAGACACGTTCTATCTACAGACACTCTCTACCTACAGACACTCTCTACCTACAGACACTATCTACAGACACTCTTTACCTACAGACTCTCTACCTACAGACACTTTCTATCTACAGACACTCTTTACCTACAGACACTCTCTATCTACAGACACTCTTTACCTACAGACACTCTCTACCTACAGACACTCTCTACCTACAGACACTCTCTATCTACAGACACTCTTTACCTACAGACACTCTCTACCTACAGACACGTTCTATCTACAGACACTCTTTACCTACAGACACTCTACCTACAGACACGTTCTACCTACAGACACTCTCTACCTACAGACACGTTCTATCTACAGACACTCTTTACCTACAGACACTCTTTACCTACAGACACTTTCTATCTACAGACACTCTTTACCTACAGACTCTCTACCTACAGACACTCTCTCTACAGACACTCTCTACCTACAGACACGTTCTATCTACAGACACTCTTTACCTACAGACTCTCTACCTACAGACACTTTCTATCTACAGACACTCTTTACCTACAGACACTCTCTACCTACAGACACTCTCTACCTACAGACACGTTCTATCTACAGACACTCTTTACCTACAGACACTCTCTACCTACAGACACTTTCTATCTACAGACACTCTTTACCTACAGACTCTCTACCTACAGACACATCTACAGACACTCTTTACCTACAGACCTACAGACACTCTCTACCTACAGACACTCTCTATCTACAGACACTCTCTACCTACAGACACCTACAGACACTTTCTATCTACAGACACTCTTTACCTACAGACTCTCTACCTACAGACACTTGCTATCTCCATATACTCTCTTTACCTACAGACACTTTCTATCTACAGACACTCTACCTACGGTGACTCTCTTTACCTACAGACACTCTTAACCTACAGACACTCTTAACCTACAGACACACTTTACCTACAGACACTCTACCTACAGACACTCTTTACCTACAGACTCTCTTTACCTACAGACACTCTGTATCTACAGACACTCTACCTACAGACACTCTACCTACAGACACTCTCTACCTACAGACTCTTTACCTACAGACACTTTCTATCTACAGACACTCTCTACCTACAGACACTCTCTACCTACAGACTCTCTTTACCTACAGACACTATCTACAGACACTCCCTACCTACAGACACTTTCTATCTACAGACACTCTCTACCTACAGACTCTTTACCTACAGACTCTTTACCTACAGACACTCTCTACCTACAGACACTCTCTACCTACAGACTCTCTTTACCTACAGACACTCTATCTACAGACACTCCCTACCTAGAGACACTCTTTACCTACAGACACATTCTACCTACAGACAGCCTCTCTACTCATAGACACACTATTATATAACCGTCTCATGTCTTAACATGCTTATTAGTTGATTTGAGAAAGGTGCCCTTCAGCTTTTGATTACTTCTACATTTTCTACAGTTGAGGATAAATGACCTTATTGTAAATTACTTTGGAGGAAAGTTTCTCCCAAATTAGTGCAATGTCATATTGTAATGTTGCTGATGTTGCTGATGACTCTAGGGTCTTGTGTGTGTTTTAGGTCTAGCACGAGCAAAATCAATCCCAACAAAGACGTACTCTAATGAGGTGGTGACGCTGTGGTACCGACCGCCGGACATCCTGTTGGGCAGCACTAACTACTCCACTCATATCGACATGTGGTCAGTACAGTCGCTCTGTTGTAGTTTTCTTTTTTTTAATTGAGATCCCCATAAGCTTTTGCATCACAGTAGCTATTTTTCTGGGGTCCACACAGTTTACATGGGGACAATATACAAATACAAATCCTCACTTTGTATCATAAGACACTAATGTAACACATAGTAATGCACTTCTACTGTAAATACAAAAATAAAAATTAAGACAATTCGAATTACACAAATACAGAGGAAACAGTCAGTCTCTGAGTGAATCTCCCATGGTCTAACAGATAAATACCATCATATAAAATGGAATGCCCATGTAACCCTTAAACACCCAAGGATGACTTGGGTGTTTAAGGGGTTACAGTTGTCCAGCCTGGATGATATTAGTGCATGAACAACTCTCTAGGACAGAGAGAAAGGAAATGCCTGATTTTTGGAGATGGTTCTGAAAACCTTCAGACATTTCCACATGTAAAGACCGAAGAGAAGTGATCCTAAAACTGAACTCTGTGGAATCCTACATGAGATATTTGCTAGTGTAGAGGATCGGCTGCCAATGGAAACAGTGAAGCTTCTATTTGAAATTTGGGAGTGGAACCAATCAAGGGCAGACCCAGAAATCTCGTCCAGATTCTCAAGTCGGTGACAATGAGATTTAGAAGCATTACATTACATTACATTACATTACATTACAGTCATTTAGCAGACGCTTTTACCCATTAAGATATAACATTTACCAACATCGGCAGGACAGATGTCATTTTTCACTCTTAGCTAAGCTGTCTCTGTGCTATGGTGTTCACAGAACACTGACTAGGATTTCTCAAATATAGTGTTTTGTTTCAAAAGGGGCAGAATCGGATTTAAATAACTTTCCCTAAAACCTAAGATAAGAAATAAAGCAAAGAAATTATCCTAAAACTACTTGTGATAGCCGTGTCAAGACCGGGCTTCTTAAGGAGTTGCTGAAATATGGCACGCTAAAAACAACAGGGGAACGTACCTGTTGCTAGAGAACTGTTAAGGATTATCGGTAATCTAGGATTGTCTGCTTCGATGGAATTACATCAAGCTGACAGCTAGTGGGCTTTAGCCTGCAACTATGCGCCCAAGCAGGATTAAAGAAACTGGGCAGAAATGATTTAAGGCAGGAAGGGCCACAATAGCCAGTGAGAGATCTTTGATAGGGTGTGAGATGTTTACCCTCATACTGAGACCCAGCAGAGGGGTTAATTATGGAGTCTATGATATGGAACAGGATCCTGGAGTTGTGACTGCTCTTGGTGATGATACCTAAGAGGTATTTAAACGTTGCATCCTTAACGATTGGTACCTGATTATGAGCTCCTTATATATTTCATAGGAGACTTCTAGCAGAGCGCAGGAACTCATTCAGCAGGGGTCTGCATTCGTCTTCCTAGCTCTGATCTTAAGAGGGCCGATGGAAGGGCTTGTGGAAAAGGTCTATAAATCCATCAGTGGTCCGGGAAAGGCTTTGTTCTGATTGGATGAATAGGTTCTGTTGTTGAACATATTGTTAAATTATATTTACTGTTTGTCAACTTTGCACAGTGTTATTAACTTTGAACCTTGCTACCATAATGTTGGCTTTCTAGCTGGTAGCTGAGACCATAAACTCATGTTTACAATGTTTACTGAGGGAATAAATCAAGAGAGAAGTAGAGTCATTTTCTCATAGACTTCTATACAACCAGAGGAGTCGCCCCCTGGTGGACAGGAGAGAGAATGCAGCTTTAAGACACTTCCTTATTGGCTTCCCTTTATTGGACCAGGAGGTTACCTGCTGCATAAGATCAAGTAATCAGTTTTACAGAGATCCACACTCTAACGACCTGTCTGTCTCTCTGTCTGTCCGTCTTCCTGCCTTTCTCTTTACCTGTCTGTCTCTCTGTCTGTCCGTCTTCCTGCCTTTCTCTTTACCTGTCTGTCTCTCTGTCTGTCCATCTTCCTGCCTTTCTCTTTACCTGTCTGTCTCTCTGTCTGTCCATCTTCCTGCCTTTCTCTTTACCTGTCTGTCTCTCTGTCTGTCCGTCTTCCTGCCTTTCTCTTTACCTGTCTGTCTCTCTGTCTGTCCATCTTCCTGCCTTTCTCTTTACCTGTCTGTCTCTCTGTCTGTCCATCTTCCTGCCTTTCTCTTTACCTGTCTGTCTCTCTGTCTGTCCATCTTCCTGCCTTTCTCTTTACCTGTCTGTCTCTCTGTCTGTCCGTCTTCCTGCCTTTCTCTTTACCTGTCTGTCTCTCTGTCTGTCCATCTTCCTGCCTTTCTCTTTACCTGTCTGTCTCTCTGTCTGTCCGTCTTTCTGGCTTTCTCTTTACCTGTCTGTCTCTCTGTCTTTCCGTCTTCTTGCCTTTCTCTTTACCTGTGTGTCCCTCTGTCTGTCTCTGTAGGGGTGTTGGTTGTATCTTCTATGAGATGATGACAGGTCGACCTCTGTTTCCTGGTTCCACAGTGGAGGAGGAGCTTCACTTCATCTTCAAACTCCTGGGTGAGGAGCATTCAGCTTCTGTTATGTTCACCTATAGAAAGCTGTGTATACTTAATGCATTTTTTATGTTTAATGTATATTGTGTTTATTTCTTGTGTAGGTACTCCCACAGAGCAGAGCTGGTCTGGGATCAGTTCTAATGACCAATTTGTGGCGCAAAACTATCCTCTCTACCGAGCTGAGAGACTGAGTAACCACACTCCCAGGTAAACATCTGTACTACACACAGGTATACAACTGTACTACAGGTGTAGTCCAGTGTGAGGTGTAGTAGGTTGATGTGATTGGGTTAGGGTTAAGGATGATGTTATTGGGTCAGGGTTGATGTTATTGGGTTAGGGTTGATGTGATTGGGTCAGGGTTGATGTGATTGGGTTAGGGTTAAGGATGATGATTGGGTCAGGGTTGATGTGATTGGGTCAGGGTTGATGTGATTGGGTTAGGGTTAAGGATGATGTGATTGGGTCAGGGTTGATGTGATTGGGTTAGGGTTGATGTGATTGGGTTAGGGTTGATGTGATTGGGTTAGGGTTGATGTGATTGGGTTAGGGTTGATGTGATTGGGTTAGGGTTGATGTGATTGGGTTAGGGTTGATGTGATTGGGTCAGGGTTGATGTGATTGGGTCAGGGTTGATGTGATTGGGTCAGGGTTGATGTTATTGGGTCAGGGTTGATGTTATTGGGTCAGGGTTGATGTGGTTGGGTTAAGGATGATGTGATTGGGTTAGGGTTGATGTTATTGGGTCAGGGTTGATGTGGTTGGGTTAGGGTTATTATGATTGGGTTAGGGTTAAGGATGATGTGATTGGCTGTATGTGAGCAGTAGCTGGTCTTCATTGCGTCCGGGGTGTTTTGAACTCTAACCCTAACACGTGACTGTTTTGGTCTGTGTGATGTTCAGGCTCAGCAGTGAAGGAGTGGAGCTGTTGTCAAAGTTCCTGCAGGTCAGTAAACGTGTCAATGTGTTTTTTCTGTTTCCATTTCAGATTCTGAAATGGACAGATTTATTAAATTGCAATAATAGTATAATAATAGTTATTATTATAATGATGATAATACTCCTACTAGTACTACTACTGCTATTCATAATACAATTAATAATCAATGTAATAGTTTTTAATCAAAACATAATTAATAAATATTTATAAATATCTGATTCCGGGATTTGAGCCAAACTTGGAACTGGTGGCGATTTACACGTATGGTTTGACATTTTTCTCAACATTCCTGTGACATTTTGTAACTATTGGACAAACATTTTTCATTGATAGCCGGTGTTTTGATATGCATCTCATGGCGTAACCCAAATCAGACGTGTCCCCTAAAAAATAATAATAATCAGAATCATAATAATCATAATAAATATAGCCATTAGCATCCATTTTGGGTTCAATCCCTTTTTGACTCAACAGCAGGAAGCAGCTGAACTGCCAAACTTCTGACCTCAGGTAACAGCAGCAGGTTTGGGCTTCACAATGCTAAGTAAAGTCACGTCAGCTGGTTTAACTCTCTAAAGACAGAGTGAGACCAATCACACTATTGATTCATCATCACAACATATGAAGTCTTTCAGTAAGTGCACACTCAAAATGCCGCCAGTCATATGTCTTGTCATTTTGGGACATCTTTCAAGAGCTTAATTTAAAATATTTAGCAAGTTTGGTGATGTTTGGACAAACTGTCATTGATTTATGGCCTATGCACATGATTGGAATTAGTGGGGCCTCCTATTGAGCCATTTCAAAGTACTTTTACTACATTATCATGAAGCATTTCATGCTAGTGTTGTATTGATTGGAGAAACAATTCCTGATTTATAGTCCAATTTGTATTGTGCCACGCTCAATTATTGCATTTGTAGCTCCCCCTAGTGGTCAATTTAATTAAGCTGTCAGGGTTTGTGTCAGGTACCATGTTGACATTTCGTTCTGTTGAGTTAGGTCTAAATGGTGTGCTGAGCAACGCCCTTTTGAAGTTGATTGTTGAATATCTTCAGAAGGCAATGAGATATCAACAAGCTTAATGTTTTTATAAGCTTGGTCCAATAATGATTCATGAGCCCTGGCAAAAGACAACAAATCATAAATGTTGTCGCTAGTGGAAATCCCTGATTCAAACCCTTTGTCTGCAAACCACTTTTTTGTGGAACGTATTGAGACTTTCAAATAAATTGGACTCAGGGTGCGAGAGGGCCGGCATTCCAAAGTGTGCACTTTTAGAAAGTGTGCTAATGCCATGAAGTATTATTTTCAGTGTGATATGTGATCCCGCCTGCGTAATCAGTGGAAGGTAAGGCTATTACGGCGCCACCATGTGGTCTATTAGAGTTGCAGTTAATATTAATATTATTAATAGTACGTACAAAACCTATATTAAAACTAGTACTCTGTGATAAATGAACGGTATTGACAGATTGAGCATCTTAATTGGCTTATATCTTTTACAATTGAAAAGTGGTTATGGAATATTAATGGCTGAAAAAATTAATAATTTTACATAAAACGATTTACATTTACATTCCTTAGCATCTGTGTCTCCATAAGAAATGGACCCATGAGTTTCTGTTCAGGTGCCATCTTTCTCCCGTCAACGTTTTCTTTTTTAGATCACTAATTTGGTGTGGGAAGCGGGGTTAGGATTAGGGGTTAACCTGGGAAGCGGGGTTAGGATTAGGGGTTAACCTAACGGTTAGGGTTAGGATTAGGGGTTAACCTAACGGTTAGGATTAGGGGTTAACCTAACGGTTAGGATTAGGGGTTAACCTAACGGTTAGGGTTAGGATTAGGGGTTTACGGGATTAGGGGTTAACCTAACCCGTTAGGTTAGGGGGATTAGGGGTTAACCTAACGGTTAGGATTAGGGGTTAACCTAACCCGTTAGGATTAGGGGTTAACCTAACGGTTAGGGGTTAACCTAACGGTTAGGGTTAAGGGTTAACCTAACAGTTAGGGTTAGGGGTTAACCTAACGTTAACCGTTAGGGTTAGAGGTTAACCTAACGGTTAGGGTTAAGGGTTAACCTAACAGTTAGGGTTAGGGGTTAACCTAACGCCGTTAGGGTTAGAGGTTAACCTAACGGTTAGGGTTAAGGGTTAACCTAACAGTTAGGGTTAGGGGTTAACCTAACGGTTAGGGTTAGAGGTTAACCTAACGGTTAGGGTTAGGGGTTAACCTAACGGTTAGGGTTAGGGGTTAACCTAACGGTTAGGGTTAGGGGTTAACCTAACGGGGTTAACCTAACGCTTAGGGTTAGAGGTTAACCTAACGGTTAGAGGTTAACCTAACGGTTAGGGTTAGGGGTTAACCTAACGGTTAGGGTTAGGGGTTAACCTAACGCTTAGGGTTAGAGGTTAACCTAACGGTTAGAGGTTAACCTAACGGTTAGGGTTAGAGGTTAACCTAACGGTTAGGGTTGGGGGTTAACCTACGGTACGCCGTTTTCAGTCCCTGTTTTGTGCCTATGCAGCGGATATAAATGAGAGGATAGGAAGTGACCTCATGATGTCTGAACAAATGAACAGTAACTTTGTTGTTTCTTACAATAAAACAAACATTTTGTTTGTATTAAAACTTTAGTTTGAAGGGAAGAAGAGGATCTCAGCAGCCGAGTCAATGAATCATCGTTATTTCAGTAACCTTGGAAACAGAGTCATGACGCTTCTCGACAGTAAGTTTAAACACAACCTTTGACCCCTGTTTTTAATCTGTGGTGTCACTGTGTGCTGTGACATCACTAAGTCACTCTCAATGTTGTTTCAGCAATGTCCATTTTCAGTCTGCCAGAGATTCAACTCGAAAAAGAAACAATCAGACCAACACTCACCTCTGATGCAGGTAACACACGCACGCACAGGTTTAAGTCTTCCTATACTTGTGAGACATTATGCATTCCCCTAACTCTAACCATTACAACTGAAAGTCTCACCCCAACCTTTGGCTCGCCTGAACTCACCTGTATCTGCCTCCATGATGAACTAAGACACATCTTCCTCTGTGAAGCACAATGATTAATGTACTATTTCTTTATTATTTAGCATTATTCAGACATAATTACTGCTTTTTCAAACATCTGAAGACTAACAACAAAGACGTTATTGAGTGAAAAACAATAAATGAGCTGATCTTAATTGATTAATAGCTGTTCTGGAGCTTTTGATCATATCACAAAGTTAATTCTTGACCTACAGATATCTACAGATCGATGACAATGAGCAGCACCATCCATAGAGGAAGATCATGTGATATGACTGTAAGCTCCAGAACAACAGTCGCTTTATGGTTAGATGGTTCTGTTGTTTTTAAGATGTAAAGCTTAAATGTAAAAAAGACCAGAAAAAATATTTGTCGAGTTAAATGCATTGTTTTTATTTAGAATCACAACTTTTTCTGTCCAGTGACAAGTCCGGCAAAGAGGCGTGGTCTGCTACTCTGACATCATGGTGGAGGCGTGGTCTGATCTTCTGACATCATGGTAAAGGCGTGGTCTGCTACTCTGACATCATGGTGGAGGCGTGGTCTGATCTTCTGACATCATGGTAAAGGCGTGGTCTGATCTTCTGACATCATGGTAAAGGCGTGGTCTGATCTTCTGACATCATGGTAAAGGCGTGGTCTGCTACTCTGACATCATGGTGGAGGCGTGGCCTGATCTTCTGACATCATGGTGGAGGCGTGGCCTGCTACTCTGACATCATGGTGGAGGCGTGGCCTGATCTTCTGACATCATGGTGGAGGCGTGGCCTGATCTTCTGACATCATGGTGGGGGCGTGACCTGCTACTCTGACATCATGGTGGAGGCGTGGCCTGATCTTCTGACATCATGGTGGAGGCGTGGCCTGATCTTCTGACATCATGGTGGAGGCGTGGCCTGATCTTCTGACATCATGGTGGAGGCGTGGCCTGATCTTCTGACATCATGGTGGAGGCGTGGCCTGCTACTCTGACATCATGGTGGAGGCGTGGCCTGATCTTCTGACATCATGGTGGAGGGGGGTTCAGGAACAAAGGGAAACTGAAAGAAACAGAGATGCTGGTCAATTTATCTTTTCTGGAGGAGTTAAACAAGAACAGGAAGTAAAACAAAATAAGAAGAAAAGAAAGTAAGCACTGAAATTATTTTTAACTCAGAGAAGAAGAGAAGCAAATGGCAGCTTGCTGTTTCCTCAGACGGACAGATTAATGCAATAATGGATCCCAACAGCCATCCGACCAATCAGTTAACAGCAAGTTGTAACTACCAGCATCAGACACTTCAGTACAGGAACCGATGGACGGATGAATGAGCTAAAGGTTGTTGAACAGAACAGATGCTTGAATGTGAATTCTGTCTTCCATTTTCAGATTCAACACAAATGACTGTTAGGTATCACCTGAATACAGGTATCACCTGAATACAGGTCTCACCTGAATACAGGTTTCACCTGAATACAGGTTTCACCTGAATACAGGTCTCACCTGAATACAGGTATCACCTGAATACAGGTGATACCTGAATACAGGTTTCACCTGAATACAGGTATCACCTGAATACAGGTTTCACCTGAATACAGGTGATACCTGAATACAGGTTTCACCTGAATACAGGTATCACCTGAATACATCACCTGAATACAGGTATCACCTGAATACAGGTGTATTCAGGTGATACCTACAGGTATATGAATACAGGTGAGACCTGTATTCAGGTGAAACCTGTGTGAACACCTGCAGTGTGTGCAGCACTGTGCACCGTTAGAGCACATTAATAACTTGCCATTCATTTGGAGTGCACTAAAATGGTATTTGTTTTATTTAAAATGGAGAATTAAACCTACAAACAAAGTTCATCATCATTTCAGACAGGAAGTGCTGCAGACTGCTGGTACTCTAAATATGAACTGTGACTAAAGTAAAAGAAAAAAGAATCCAGAGAATGCTTCCTTTTTTTAAAGTTGATTGTCTTAATAATTACTTTGGAGCTGCTGTTTTTGTTTATGCCACAGTACAGTACTCCATTCACAGTACAGTACTCCATTCACAGTACAGTACTCCATTCACAGTACAGTACTACATTCACAGTACAGTACTCCATTCACAGTACAGTACTCCATTTACAGTACAGTACTCCATTCACAGTACAGTACTCCATTCACAGTACAGTACTACATTCACAGTACAGTACTCCATTCACAGTACAGTCTAACATTTACAGTACAGTACTCCATTCACAGTACAGTCTAACATTTACAGTACAGTACTCCATTCACAGTACAGTACTACATTCACAGTACAGTACTCCATTCACAGTACAGTCTAACATTTACAGTACAGTACTCCATTCACAGTACAGTCTAACATTTACAGTACAGTACTCCATTCACAGTACAGTCTAACATTTACAGTACAGTACTCCATTCACAGTACAGTACTACATTCACAGTACAGTCTAACATTTACAGTACAGTACTACATTCGGAGTATGGTACTACATTAACAGTACAGTACTACATTTACACTAATGTTATTTATTAAAAACTGACTATTAGAAACTATTTTGATTCAAACTGAAATCTGCAGAAAAGAAAGTTTGACTGTTTTACTATAAAAGTGTGAAACTGGTTTCTGCTGTTCTGCATGTGTGTTGTACACAGACTGTATACTCTAATACTGGTAATATATGTAGTAATACTGTAAAATATACAGTGATAATGTAATTTTGTATACAGTTATACTTAGAGTCTGAGGTGAACAGCTGGGACAGATCATTTCATTCTAACAGGTTTAATTGTTTTTATTCAGGAATCAGAAGAATACGATGTGATGTCAGCAGAGCCTCAGTGACATCCACTTCTCTGAGACGGGGCGGGGTTTATCTGAGACTGGGGCGGGGCTTAGCGTAGTTTATATGGTGGGTGTAGGCTTTCCTAGAGGTCGCCGTTCTTGGCGATCACATGACTGTCACAAATATTCACCGATAAAAACAATATTTATTTTAGGATTATAAAAGAAGGTCAATCAGTTTTTAGATACTTTAGGAACAGGAGATGTTAAAAATATACATTTGAGTAAATACTTTTAAGTCAAATTAAATCGTTTACAGGATGTTCAACCTTTGTTTATGTTATTTATTTTTTCTCGTGGTCGTGTGCCATCTGTGGAGGTTCGCACTACAGCACCAAACAGGAGTATAACAAAGCTTCAGCTGAGAGTAGACAAAGGGCGGGGCCTATTTGATATTGGGGGCTTATATTACACTGGGCGGGGCTTATGTTACACTGGGCTTGGCTTTGCCTGCAGTTTGTCAGTTTGAAATAGTTTGTCCTTCAGTCAAAGGGATTTCTTTAAAAAACGTTTTTGTTTGTTGTATTGACAGGTTTGGGAGCACTAAGAGTTTTCAAACAAACTTGCTGTTTCTATTTTTTAGCTGTAGAGAAATATTGATCAGAAGACAATAGTGATTGATCAGTTAATAATGAGACTTTAATCTGCTGTAAAAGTGACATATGTAAATGTTTGTATGAGAAAAGTTAGAAATATACAGCTCCCATAAAAAAAGATATATTGATTAACAGTGGATACATTTTTTGCTGATCAGTAGAACTCTGATGTAAAACTGAATGTATGGGTCCCGTTTGATTATTAATCAGAGGGAGGAAACAAGAACATCTCCAAGGTGTTAAAAGTACAAAAACAAGGAAATGTCACAGCATGAATATCGCTGCAATCCAATATTTAGTGTTCAACATATTGAAGTGATTTAGATATAAATATATATTCCTTTATTTAGATCAATGTGTGACTTTAAAACATTTAACTTCAGTCCGCTGACACTCCAACTGATGAATTCTCTTTGAAGGCAGGAAATCCGAGAAGAACTGGAGCTTCTGATTTCACAGGACGTGATGTCAGAGGGGGCGGAGTCAAAGTGAAGCTTCAGATAGCCATGTTAAGCAATGTTAGTGCTGAGCTGATGATGCCCAATGTGACTAGAACCTATTGATGAAGGCACTAGTTTACTATAATAATGTGACTAGAACCTATTGATGAAGGCACTAGTTTACTATAATAATGTACTGGATTGCTACAGATCCATTTCAGTCTGGAGAGTCGTGCTTCAGCTCTCTGAAACTAAAGATCAGCTCCTTCAGAGGTCACTGATTCATCTGCAGCTAGTTTTCAGCAACATGAGTTAATGTGAACTGGTTTAACTCAGACCAGAGTGATCCAGATCCCTCAGCAAACCTGGATCAGGAGCAGGTTGCTGAGATGTGATGGATGAAAACAATCTATAAAGATCACATTAAGGTGGTTCTCTTTTATTCTGGTCTCGATCGGTTCACATGCAGAGTTTTGAATGGTGTTGGTTCTAAATTCAACACCATTTTTGCAAAATCCCATCAACCTCGTTGACGGAGCAGAAAGAGGTTGAAAGATTGCTGTACTCTTCACTCTAAACAACTTTCTTTCTAGAAGTCACAATGGTTTTCACACCACATGACTGGCCGGTGACAGGAAGTCACACACTACAGGTCCAAGCTACGAGAACACACATGAGACATGACTCAGACGTTCTCATGCTTGTTGATGTTGTCGTCGGCAGACATCATTTCTTTTTCTTTTTCTCTACTGTGCTCTGTGTAATGTTTATTTAGGCAAACATCCAACTCCCTGAGTACAACAACAAGTGCAAATGGAACAAAGCTAACATCGGCAGGCTAAAGACGCCAGGTTTCTGCTCTCTCATTGGCTGGAGCTCCCCGACTGATCCACATATATTTAGTGTGCTCGATACCTGAGGTATGACAGTTCACACATGGAGCTCGATTCCTGATGTACAAACGTCGAGCCAACACTCATGATCCCATGGGGCTTTAGGTTTGTCAAGGACAGAAAGCAAAGCTTTGTCCAACTTTGTCCTGATTGTTTGAGATGTACAGTAAAACTGCAGAGACACTTCAGACCTAATACCAGCAGTTAAGGAGACACCAAGTTTTGCTGGCAGCTGTGATGGAAATCACGTCTTCATTTGTTACATGAACTTGTTATTGTCCATGAAAATAAACTTCAATGAGCATCACCTGTCATGGGTGTGGTGTGGTGTGGACCCAGAAGCAGTGCGGCAGGACACAGAGTTGAATGCAGCAGCTTTATTGAAAGCGGAACATACAGCAGACAAACAGGCAGGATCAGACAAACAGGCAGGGTCAGACTCACGTCGTGAATTCCTATAAGGAAACGCTAAGCCGTCAGGGAAACAGGCAGGGGATCAGGCAGACGGAAACCAGAGGAAGCAGAGGCTATACTCGTGGTCGGGGACAGAAGGCTAAGGCGGCTAACGAGGGCAAAGGCAAGGTAGGAATCTGGTGGTCGGGGACAGAAGGCTGAGTCGTTGACCGGGGCACAGGCAAGGCAGGGAAGTCCAGACAGGCAGAGTCGGCAACGGGAAGTCAGTCCTAGAAATTGCTGGAAGGTCTGGCATGAATGCGGCGAACGATCTGGCAGAGAGTGTGTGTGAGACTGGGGTTTAAATACTGGAGGGAGTAGGTGCAGCAGAGTGAGCAGGTGAGAGGGATTGTGCTGATGAGGTGGGTGTGGCAGACAGGTGCACTGAGTAATACTGATTAGGTGAGGGATGGTGTGGTGAGAGAGAAGGGGCTGAGCTGGAAGTGGAGCTGGGAGTGGCCGGAGTGAACTGAGAGACAGAGTGACAGGCAGGTGGACAGCTAATGACAGGAGTGTATGGAAGTAAAACTGTGACATCACCGAGTCGAATCAGGAAACTCTATCCCTGGGAAACACCAACAGCTGATTATTGTTCATGTTGAGTCTTATGTGTAAAAATGATAACAGAGTGACAGTACTGATTCCAGAAAGTAAAGATTGAAGATTAAAAGTCTATAAATATGCAACCAGAGAAGAAGAATCAAACGGTTCCTAATCATTTACATCCTCAGTCACATTGCAGTCACAATAAATAATTAATTAAAGATAAAAAACAACATTTGTTTGAGGGATTCCATCAGAAAGCTTAGATTTATAAAAATGTATGTTTTGTTTACTTACATATGTTTCTCGTTGAGAATAAATCAGACTTTATTGATCTGTAGGGTTGGGTTGGTTTGTAGTCCACGTGAATCTAGATGCTGTTTTCTCTGCTTGTGTAAAAATTAACTTAAACTCTTTGTTTGGGTTGACAACTCACCAGCTTTCTCTGCAATATACTGCATGATGGGGTTCTTCCAGATAACTTCTTTGAATACTCTTCCATCTGCAAAGAAAGCACTGCGACGTATCTTAAGCGATAACTGATCTGCATACTTCAAATATCAATGCGAATATGGAAAATGTATTCTATCTGGTTATAATGTACAATCATGTTGACTACATGTATTCTGGATATGTTTACAGTATATAAATATAAATTAAAAGTCTTTATTTATAATCAGCATTGGTTGTTTATTTTGATGTTTACATTAGACTCTAACATTTGACCTCGGACTGCTGTGAGCTACAAGATCAGAACACTTACACAACTGGAAGAAACACAGAGTAAACTTGAGGTTGATTTAGGAGCAGAATCCCACTGAGCATGCACAGCAGCCCATGAATGTAGAGACATGAGGTATATAGAATATCATAGTAGAATTATTACGGAGCCATTAGGATCAAAGCTGTGAAGACATTGGTGTCTCTACCAACGATGTGAAGGGATGTGAGCAGAGGCTCCTATCTCTCAATGAGGCCTTTAGGATATACAGCGGGTAAAATAAGTATTGAACACGTCACCATTTTTATCAGTAAATATATTTCTAAAGGTGATATTGACATGAAATTTTCACCAGATGTCGGTGACAACTCAAGTAATCCATACATACAAAGAAAACCAAACAAATAAGTTCAGAAATTAAGTTATGTGTAATAAAATGGAATGACACAGGGAAAAAGTATTGAACACGCTTACTGGAATGTATTTAATACTTGGTACAAAAGCCTTTGTTGGTGATGACAGCTTCAAGACGCCTCCTGTATGGAGAAACTAGTGGCATGCATTGCTCAGGTGTGATTTTGGCCCATTCTTCCACACAAACAGTCTTCAGATCTTGAAGGTTCCGTGGGCCTCTTCTATGAACTCTGATCTTTAGTTCTTTCCATAGAGTTTCTATTGGATTCAGGTCAGGTGATTGGCTGGGCCATTCTAGCAGCTTTATTTTCTTTCTCTGAAACCAATGGAGAGTTTCCTTGGCTGTGTGTTTGGGATCATTGTCTTGCTGAAATGTCCACCCTCGTTTCATCTTCATCATCCTGCTAGATGGCAGCAGATTTTTATCAAGAATGTCTCGGTACATTTTTCCATTCATCCTTCCTTCAATTATGTGAAGTTTGCCAGTGCCGTATGCTGAAAAACAGCCCCACACCATGATGTTCCACCTCCAAACTTCACTGTTGGTCTGGTGTTTTTGGGGTGATGTGCAGTGCCATTTGACCTCCAAACATGGGGTGTATTATGGCATCCAAAGAGTTCCATGTTGGTCTCATCTGACCAGACTATATTCTCCCAGTATTTCACAGGCTTGTCTAAATGTTGTGCAGCAAACTTTAAACGAGCTTCAACATGCTTTTTCTTCAGCAGTGGAGTCTTGCGTGGTGAGCGTGCATACAGGCCACGGCGGTTGATGCATTACTTATTGTTTTCTTTGAAACAATTGTACCTGCTGATTCCAGGTCTTTCTGAAGCTCTCCACTAGTGCTCCTTGGCTCTTGGACAACTCTTCTGATAATTCTTTTCACTCCTCTGTCAGAATCTTGCGAGGAGCACCTGGTCGTGGCCGGTTTGTGGTGAAATGATGTTCTTTCCACTTCCGGATTATGGCCCCAACAGTGCTCACTGGAACATTCAGAAGTTTAGAAATCCTTCTGTAACCAATGCCATCAGTATGTTCTGCAACAATAAGGTTGTGAAGGTCTAGAGAGAGCTCTTTGCTTTTACCCATCATGAGATGTTTCTCGTGTGACACCTTGGTAATGAGACACCTTTTTATAGGCCATCAGTTGGGACTGAACCAGCTGATATTCATTTGCACTGACAAGGGGCAGATTGCTTTCTAATTACTGATAGATTTCAGCTGGTGTCTTGGCTTTCCATGCCTTTTTGCACCTCCCTTTCTTCATGTGTTCAATACTTTTTCCCTGTGTCATTCCATTTTATTACACATAACTTAATTTCTGAACTTATTTGTTTGGTTTTCTTTGTATGTATGGATTACTTGGGTTGTTACCGACATCTGGTGAAAATGTCAATAGCACCTTTAGAAATATATTTACTGAGAAAAATGGTGACTTGTTCAATACTTATTTTACCCGCTGTATATATACATCGGGTAAAATAAGTATTGAACTATTGTTGGTCTCACACTGTAGGTCTCACACTGTAGGTCTCACACACCCCAGAGAATGTCAGACTGAGACGGACACATGAACACAAAAACAAAGCTTCATGTTTGTTTTTATGATCAACAACAGATGAACACATGGAGGATCTACAGTGGGACGTCCGACCTTTCTCATCAATGTGAAGGAGAAAGAGATGCATCTCTCTGACTTCCCTTGTTCACATTTTCACATATTCTTTTATGTGTGTATTATTTGTATTATTATTATTTTGTATTATACAGTCAGGTCCATAAATATTTGGACATTGACACAATTTTCATCATTTTGGCTCTGTACACAACCACAATGGATTTGAAATGAAACAATGAAGATGTGCTTTGAGTGCAGACTTTCAGCTTCAATTTGAGGGTATTTACATCCAAATCAGGTGAACGGTGTAGGAATTACAAGACATTTTATACGTGGTCCCTCCCTTTTGAAGGGACCAAAAGTTAATTGGACAAAGTAACATAATCATAAATCAAATTGTCACTTTTAATATTTGTATATATATATATATATATATATATATATATATATATATATATACACACATACACACACACACACTACCACATTAGGATCGACACACTCCGCTCCAGTAGGGGCGCACAGCTCCGGTAACTACCACATTAGGATCGACACACTCCGCTCCAGTAGTCTTCCGGTAAGGCCGTAGTCTTCCGGTAACAGTCTTCCGGTAAGGCCGGTTGTAGTCTTCCGGTAAGGCCGGTTGTAGTCTTCCGGTAAGGCCGGTTGTAGTCTTCCGGTAAGGCCGGTTGTAGTCTTGTAGTCTTGTAGTCAGACCTCAGCAGTCAGACCGCAGCTCGTGTTCAGTGTGTCGGCTGAAGATGGCGGAGACAGACGGTGAGTCTCCACATGGAGATATATACTGATATATAGATATATATACATATATATATATATATATATATATACAGACGGTGAGTCTCCACATGGAGATATATACTGATATATACTGATATATAGATATATATACATATATATATAACTATATATATATACAGACGGTGAGTCTCCACATGGAGATATATACTGATATATACTGATATATAGATATATATACATATATATATATATACACAGACGGTGAGTCTCCACATGGAGATATATACTGATATATATATATATATATATTATATATCTATAAGTGATGTATATTGATCTCCAGCTGATGGAGGATCAGCTCATCTTGTTCTCGATGCCTCTGATCAGCTCTCTGTATCGGATCACAGCAGGTTCCTTCATGCAGCATGCTTTATCTGCACAGAGCCTGTTAGCTTAGCATGCAGCATGTTTTATCTGTTAGCTTAGCATGCAGCATGTTTTATCTGTTAGCTTAGCATGCAGCATGTTTTATCTGTTAGCTTAGCATGCAGCATGTTTTATCTGCACAGAGCCTGTTAGCTTAGCATGCAGCATGTTTTATCTGTTAGCTTAGCATGCAGCATGTTTTATCTTCACAGAGCCTGTTAGCTTAGCATGCAGCATGTTTTATCTGCACAGAGCCTGTTAGCTTAGCATGATGCTAACGACCACGTGTTGGAGGAGGCCACGTGTTGGAGGAGGCCACGTGGGCTGCTTCTCTTTCCTCCATTATCTGAACTCCTGAAACAGTTAAAGTCAGTGATTAGTATAGTTACATCTATTAATATTTAGTTACATCTATTAATATTTAGGTGCGTTTAGTTACATCTATTAATATTTAGTTACATTTATTAATATTTAGTTATATTTGTTTATATTTAGGTGCGTTTTGTTACATTTGTTTATATTTAGTTACATTTGTTTATATTTGGGTGCGTTTTGTTACATTTATTAATATTTAGGTGCAGTTTGTTACATTTATTAAGATCAGTTCAACACTAACCCTTCATTCAGAATAAACTACATTCACTGATTTCTCTGTTTGAAGCTGAAATGTGAGTAATTGTGAAAGTTGATTTGGGAAAGTCTGCCTGATGTTTTATAATCTAGGAGCCTCATTTAACTTAAAACAACGTTTATAAACTAAAGAATCTGTGATTGTGTTTCAGCAGCTTCGGTGAAGAAGAGGAAAAAGGCAAAGAGAGTCAATGAAGAAGACGTTGGGGTGAGTGTGAAGAAGAACCCGTCACGTGGAACCCGTTACATCTCCTCTGGATGAAGATAACAGTGTCTTTTGTTTCACAGGAGATCCAGCAGAGCGGAGACTTCCTCATCCAACCCGAGTCCAAGGTGGCCTCTCTGGACACGTCACAGTGGCCCCTGTTACTAAAGGTAAACCTCCTGAGTTCACCTGTACCTAAAGGTGAAGCTCCTGAGTTCACCTGTACCTAAAGGTGAAGCTCCTGAGTTCACCTGTACCTAAAGGTGAACCTCCTGAGTTCACCTGTACCTAAAGGTAAACCTCCTGAGTTCACCTGTTCCTAAAGGTGAACCTCCTGAGTTCACCTGTACCTAAAGGTGAAGCTCCTGAGTTCACCTGTACCTAAAGGTAAACCTCCTGAGTTCACCTGTACCTAAAGGTGAACCTGTACCTAAAGGTGCTCTGAGTTCACCTGAGTTCACCTGTACCTAAAGGTGAAGCTCCTGAGTTCACCTGTACCTAAAGTTCACCTGAGTACCTAAAGGTGAAGCTCCTGAGTTCACCTGTTCCTAAAGGTGAAGCTCCTGAGTTCACCTGAGTTCTGAGTTCACCTGTTCCTAAAGGTGAAGCGCCTGAGTTCACCTGTTCCTAAAGGTGAAGCTCCTGAGTTCACCTGTTCCTAAAGGTGAAGCTCCTGAGTTCACCTGTTCCTGCTCCTGAGTTCACCTGTTACTAAAGGTGAAGCTCCTGAGTTCACCTGTTCCTAAAGGTGAAGCTCCTGAGTTCACCTGTTACTAAAGGTGAAGCGCCTGAGTTCACCTGTTCCTAAAGGTGAAGCGCCTGAGTTCACCTGTTGACAGAACAGGTGAACCAGGTAAACAGTCCCCTGAAGGTGACACATGCATCAGAATTGATGAATCTGTTCATTTAGTTTTCCTGTGTTGTAGAGGAATGTTGTAATATAAACACGAGTCTTACGCATGTGAAGTGATGAAGAAGTTTATCCATTCTCAGAGCGGCCATCTTGTCCCAGTCATCGCCTCTGCCCTCGTTCTGGGGGCGGGGCCTCTCTGCCGTGGTGCCGGCGTTGTCTTGGCGTTCTGCCGGACGGCGACCCGAAACTGCACAGAGAGAACGACGCGACTTGACCGCTGCCAAGACGATTGACTGTTCTGATCCCATGACGACTCTGTTTATACATAAATAATATCTGAAGCTTAGTGTTTGATGTTGAGCAACAAGTTCAACAGAAGAACAGTTAGTTAGTCCTCGTTATAAAACTGAAGTCTCATTTTACTTAAACTTGTTTTGTGCAGAATTTTGATAAACTGAACATCCGGACGGCTCATTACACTCCTCTACCGAACGGCAGCAACCCTCTGAAGAGGACCATCCAGGATTATGTCAGGTAATGCTACGCTAACAACATCCAGGATCATGTAATGCTATGCTAACAACATCCAGGATCATGTAATGCTATGCTAACAACATCCAGGATCATGTAATGCTACGCTAACAACATCCAGGATTATGTCATGACGCATGCTAACCATTGATTGAACTTCCTGTCAGGTCGGGCTTCATCAACTTGGACAAACCGGCGAACCCGTCGTCTCACGAGGTCGTGGCGTGGATCCGGAGGATCCTGCGGGTCGAGAAGACGGGTCACAGCGGGACGCTCGACCCAAAGGTCACCGGCTGCCTGATCGTCTGTGTGGATCGAGCCACACGACTGGTCAAGTCCCAGCAGAGCGCGGGTACAGAGATGACCACTTCCTGTTTGTTCTGTAACTGATGGTTATTAATCTGCGTGGTGCTGAATGTCTCCACCCGGCTGTCAGGCGTGTGAGCACAGTAAAACCCAGCAGCCCCCCTCACTACTCTCTGTGTGTGTTGCAGGTAAAGAGTATGTGGGGATCGTTCGGCTGCACAATGCGATAGAGAGCGAGCACACCCTGGCCCGGGTGAGTCCGACTACTCGTTACGTCATGAACGGTCACTCAGAAACTAAACATTAAATTAGAAATTCATTCAGGAACAGAAAGGAATGTGGATTTATGCCAGAGCTCCTGTTTTAACATTATTATAATTATTCTAACATTATTTTAAGGTTTCCTATATAGAAACAAGATACATTTGATGGTATAATTATGGTCTGTACAGAAATCTACAGTTTGATTTTTAGAAAATGATCCAATCATGCCAGAAAACGCATTCTCTGGCCTGGGGCTTGCTCTGATTGGCTGGCTGTGTGTTTGTCATGTGACTGTTGCTGACGCCCTTTCTATCTGCAGGCGTTGGAGACGCTGACGGGCGCTTTGTTCCAGCGACCGCCGCTGATCGCCGCCGTGAAACGTCAACTCAGGGTTCGGACAGTCTATGAAAGCAAACTGATCGAATACGACCCTGAGAGGAGATTAGGTAAGATCGATAATCAATACACATCTGACAGAGTAGTGAAAAGTACTCTCTATATTTTTATTACTGGTTTAATGGGGGTCATATGTCGGCGCTGTCGGGGTCGCGGTGATGTCAGCATCGCACTGATGTCAAGGTCACATGGTTCTGCGTTGTAGGCATCTTCTGGGTGAGCTGTGAAGCAGGAACTTACATCCGGACTCTGTGTGTCCACCTGGGCCTGATGCTCGGGGTCGGAGGTCAGATGCAGGAGCTGAGGAGAGTCCGTTCTGGAGTGCTGGGAGAGAAGGTCAGTGTCACTTCCTGTGATGTCACATTCAAAGTGTTGAGTTCAGGCCTGCTGCTCGGTGCCGGTCTGTTAATTAGACTTTGGAACAGAAACCTGCAGCGGAGGTCCAGACCTGATCCTCTGTGGGGTCTGGAGGATCACTGCTGCTGACATCATCATGACATCACGCTCTCTGCTGATGACATCATCACAACATCCCTCATATATATATTGTTTGTGTGTGTTCAGGACCACATGGTGACGATGCACGACGTTCTGGATGCTCAGTGGCAGTTTGACCACAACAAAGACGAAACGTATCTGAGGAGAGTCGTGTTTCCTCTGGAGAAGCTGCTGGTGTCTCACAAACGTCTGGTGATGAAGGACAGCGCCGTGAGTCCTCCTCCTCTCACTTACATATTATATATAATATATATATATAATATATATATATATATATATATATATATAATATTATATATATATATAACATTATATATATATATATAATATATATATATATATATATATACATTAGAAACGTTGAATATTTATTAGTTTCTGAGAGGATCACCAGATTACATTTGAACAAATCGAATACTAATATTTATATTCAGTAATGCAGCTCAATGAACCTTTATTAATATATTATGTTTTTTATATTTTATTTGATCATAGTCAGTTTCACAGAATAATTCCTCCTGTCTTTTCTCATAAGCAACCCTTAATAAACATATTATTTTATAGCATTAATAACCACCTGTGACTAAGTCTTTAATGTTCTACGTACCGAGCTCTGATTGGTTGGTGGAGTTGATCTATTATCTCAAAAAATAAAAAGCATGTATATATTTAAATTTACTCCGTCAACATGAACTGAAACACCCGTCGACCAGCAGGTGGAGACATATACCATCAAATATTCATTCATTTATTAAATACCTGTTCATCTGCTCCTTCATGAGACTCACCTGAGCGCTCTGACCGTTGATTCCAGGTGAACGCCATCTGTTACGGAGCCAAGATCATGCTGCCGGGTGTCCTCCGGTACGAAGACGGCATCGAGATGAACCAGGACATCGTTGTCATAACGACCAAGGGAGAGGCCATCTGCACAGGTGAGGCGTGTGTGTGTGTGTGTGTGCGTGCGTGTGTGTGTGTGTGGCCACATGATGAGCTCAGTAGATGCAGCAGCCTTCGGGCCGTGATGACCTGCTATCTATCACCCTTTTCTGATGGCTCATGAATATTTCCACACAAACATATGAACCAATCGCATGTGACTTTATTTAACGAGGCCGTTCTCCTCCAGCGGTCGCTCTGATGACCACGGCGGTGATCTCCACGTGTGATCACGGCATTGTCGCCAAGATTAAGAGGGTCATCATGGAGAGGGACACCTATCCTCGGAAGTGGGGTCTAGGTCCGAAGGTAACACCTGAACTGTGACGCTTCATGATGATAAATAAAGGTTCTTTACACATTTAGTCTCGGAACTAACAGCTTGTTTCTTCAGGCCAGTCAGAAGAAGATGATGATTCAGAAAGGACTCCTCGACAAACACGGAAAGGCCAACGGCAGCACGCCCAACGACTGGAAGAGTCAATACGTGGACTACAGGTAAGCCTCAGCTGAGGGGGCGGGGCCAGTAGTTAGGTGTGTTCGTTGTATCTCATGTGCAGACAGTTATCCCTTACTGATCTGACGTGGTCTCTAAGGGAGTCAGTCTGCTACAGGAACTTTCAGGCTTGAGCTTCTTCACTCTGCTGCTTGCTGAGCTGCAGCTCACCTGAGAACAGTGATGTCATCAGGCTGATACCTCAAATATTTAACATTCTCCTTATTCCCTTTGGCTGAGAATTAAGTTTGTTATTATTAATTTAATTATTACTAGACTTATCAGATGATGTTGATGATCTGGTATCAGGCCAGACTGTTTTAAATGGTCACATGGTGGTTTAGTGACAAACTGTTTTAAATGGTCACATGGTGGTTTAGTGACAGACTGTTTTTAAATGGTCACATGGTAGTTTAGTGACAGACTGTTTTAAATGGTCACATGGTGGTTTAGTGACAGACTGTAACCCTTAAAGTTCAAATGATGATAAAGAGAAAGATGAGGTCAAAATAGCGGCTCCATGCTGGCTGACCTTAGTTTGACCTTTCTAGCACTGGGATTGTATACATGAGATGTGATTGTCCTTATTACTCTTAATATCACCAGTAAATGTGATCAACTGATACCAGACTGTGGCAGTTAATGGTTCTTCTAAACTCCTTCTAGAAGGTCTTTGTGTTTGATCTGATCCCCGTCTGTTTCTGGGTCACATGTTGGGGATGAATGGAGTACTCTGGTATCACTGTAATGCTTTTTAAACTAAACAATAAGTGATGATGTCACACTGACCGTGGTGATGTCACATTGCTTTGCAGGTTCAGTTTTAATGTTGAGATTAAAATCTTGTTTCTTAAACTGTTTTTGTTTTGATTGACAGTGTTTCCAAGGCGACTGCGGAGTCATGTGACACTTCAGCCAAGGTAAACTATATGTCAATAAAAACACAAGTATATGAATAGGTTGTGTACACTGTAGATCAGAGTATAAATGTGTACATGATTACCACTTTACAACTGTTTCAGCAGCATGTATTAAAGCTGGTTAATTTGTCTAATAAGAACAATTCCTAACATAATCAATATTTATTGATCACAATCGCTCAATCAAAGGATCACCAGCAGTTCACTGACTCACCTCTAGGTGTTGTCACTGGTCACTAATCGCATGATGTCATGCGTCACTGGTTGTGACAGTGGCCACATGTCGTCCATTCAGAGCAGACTTGCCTGATGTTCTCTGACCTTTGTGCTCTACAGAGGAAGAGGGAGGTGACGGAAAGCGACGGCGAAGCAACGACGACGCCCAGCACGCTGACGGCTGAGGAGGTGGTGAAGAAGAAGAAGAAGAAGGAGAAGAGGGTGAAACTGGAGGAGGCTGAGCCTGAGGAGGCGGAGCCTGAGACAGAGGTGAGAAATTACTATCAAGGTTTTAATCAGGCATCCATGTGAATATAACAAACTAATTAAGGAACTCCATGTTTATCTTTAAAACCACTTAAAAACAATCGTGTGATCACTGATCTGATATTATATTATAATCATAATATTAAATCTGCACATGAAGTGACGTCCACTAGTTAAATTTAATCTGCTTAAATCAGTGAACTGGTAACTGAATATTTTTTATTATCTTCAATGATTGAACAGCTGACTATTACAAAATGATCCCCACTAGATTTAAGAATAAGCTCTAAACTTAAAACAATAATCAGTTCATCAGACTGACCTCTGGAAATAAACGGCCATATTTCAGATGTGTTGAATATAATTGTATTAATAGTGAATTGTAATGTGAATCTTGTAGGTTGTGAGTGAGAAGAAGAAGAAGAAGAAAAAGAAACTAAAAGACGGCGACTCGCCAGAGTGACCACGGTGGATCAACAGATGGACAGGAAACTGTGACTCCGCCCACTGACACACCTTTCTGAACACTAAGCGTTTAGGAATTTTAAATGGACGCGCAAAGAAAAGAGGACTGTTTTTTGTTTTTATATTAAAAAAATTCTTTCAGCTGTAAATACATGAACAATAAGTCTAATTTGAAAATAAAAGTTGGTTTTCTGTATATAAAAATGGATTCAGATATAAAATTGTGTTCACTTTATCAATAAGATCTTCATAGATTATCAGTTTAGGTGAAATAAACACATTTAGTCTTTTATATTGGTGTTTTGCAATATGGTTAATTTTGTCATCAGTGTTCATTTATGGAGCTGTAGTCATGGACGTTGACACGGTGCCTGTGACTTGTGATGAGTCTCGTTTGTTCTCTTCATCCTTGGGGTGTTGAGTGGTGGGCGTTGGCTGTGGTGTCATTGGGCCTGGGGGGTATGTGGCGGTATGGAGTCCAGATCAGGATGCACTCGACCATGTTACTCAGACAAAAAAAAGAACAAAGTTCAGCAGTATATTTTCCATTTTCATTTTTTTCCTTTCCCTTACCGGCCCTAACCCTTCACAGAAAGTTATTCAAGAAAGGCCGGTGAACCTCTTGAGCTATTTCAAGGTTAAACCCATTCCCAAGGTCATAGAAGGTCATGGGTGGTACCATTCGATCGGGCATGGTCTAATTAGTATAGATTGACACACCTTCCAAGTCTCTACCAGCTTCAGAAAAAAGTTATTCAAGAAAGGCTGGTGAGAACTTGGTTTTCATTCCTTATCCCTTTAAGGTTGAACTAAATTTAGCTTAGACCAGAATTTTTTGAAGGAACAGGAGACAATTAACTAGAGATAAGATGGGTCAAAGTAAGTCCAAGCCTGAGCAGCCAGATGCTAAAATCTTACCTCCAATAATAAAACGTATGTGGGACAAAGACAGCCAATCTGTCGAAATTATAAAAATGGGCTTTACTTAAAGGCATTTTTAGAGGGAAAGAAAAACGTGTAAACCATCAAAAATGTAAACTCTAAAGTGGACTGGATATGATATAGTATTTCGAGAGACCACATGTCTCAAAACCTGAGGAGATATTCTTGAATAAGATTTTTTGTGAAGATCCTACAAACTTGGG